>NC_053394.1:228348243-228653587 GCF_905171765.1 Bufo bufo | reverse complement strand
AAATTGTTTAATCAATTTTGTTTAATGCCTAAATCATCTAACCAACTGATTAGTGATGAAATGATTGTGACAGATTCAATAATTGACATAGGCAGGGCTTGGCCTATATTTAAGTTTTAATTTATTTAATTTGTATAAAGGATTTATTTTTATTTATTTTTAGGAATAGGTTGTATTATTTAATGGCATTGTTTACTTTTATTATAGCTTAAATTGGAAATGGGGGGAAAATATTTATGCAGTGAAATTGGATAAACATTTTCTTTTATTTTGTTTTTACAATGTTCACTGTGTATTAAAATGGCATGGCAGCCTTATTCTGTGTGCCAGTATGATTATGGCAATACTATATTTGATTAGTATTTATTATGTCTTACTATGTTAACAAAAAAATAAAAACCTTTGATAAAACTATTTTTTTCTTTGTATCACAATATTCTACATAGTAACATAGTACATAACGCCGAAAAAAGACATTTGTCCATCCAGTTCGGCCTGTTATCCTGCAAGTTGATCCAGAGGAAGGCAAAAAATAACCTGTGAGGTAGAAGCCAATTTTCGCCACTTTAGGGGATCCCGGCTGGCCCTGTCAATCAACGCGACGAGGGGGCGGTTTTCTGCAGCTGCTACCAGCAAGTAGCCGCCCTACTTGCTAGTAGAGACCTAATTTACATATTATAAAAAAAAATATAATGTTTTTAGAAGAAACTGCTGAATCAAAGTAAGTAACACCATTATATTTTCATATATCGCAGGATAAGTAATTTAACTAGCCCAAAAAAAAAAAAAAGACTTTAGTGGGGTGACAGAAGCCCTTTAAGCAAACTATGGGAAACTTTCTTTTTTTTTTTTTTAATGGAAGAGATTAAGTAAGACATGTGTTTCATATGCCAGCCTTAAACCACAGTTGGTTGATGTAAAATCTGTCAAATTTATTAATAGTCCTTTTAATAAATTTGGCACATCCTGAGCTATTCTAAAGATAAAAAATAAAATCTAGATTTGTGCTATATTTTTTTCAATTTTCTATTAGTAAAAAACTGTAGAATTGTGCTAGTACCACTTCTTCTGGTTACTACATTCACTTTTCTCTCTACCGTTGATAAGGAAGTGAAAAGTCACAAATTTGTGTAAATTTAATTGCTTGGAACTGACGTATTGTATCACATATTAAGAAGAAAATTTTCAGTGAAAGACTGGAGTAGAGATCAATGTATTGACAAGTGCCTGCAAAGGGTTGCAGATATCACAGAGGTTAAGAAAATTAAACATTTAGAGGCTGCTTATAACATCCTCAGGAGGGGCTTATATGTTACATTATGGCAATGTTCTCAGCAGACTTTGAAATTGATGTGACAAAGGGTTATCTAAAATTGTTTAATCAATTTTGTTTAATGCCTAAATCATCTAACCAACTGATTAGTGATGAAATGATTGTGACAGATTCAATAATTGACATAGGCAGGGCTTGGCCTATATTTAAGTTTTAATTTATTTAATTTGTATAAAGGATTTATTTTTATTTATTTTTAGGAATAGGTTGTATTATTTAATGGCATTGTTTACTTTTATTATAGCTTAAATTGGAAATGGGGGGAAAATATTTATGCAGTGAAATTGGATAAACATTTTCTTTTATTTTGTTTTTACAATGTTCACTGTGTATCAAAATGGCATGACAGCCTTATTCTGTGTGTCAGTATGATTATGGCAATACTATATTTGATTAGTATTTATTATGTCTTACTATGTTAACAAAAAAATAAAAACCTTTGATAAAACTATTTTTTTCTTTGTATCACAATATTCTACATAGTAACATAGTACATAACGCCGAAAAAAGACATTTGTCCATCCAGTTCGGCCTGTTATCCTGCAAGTTGATCCAGAGGAAGGCAAAAAATAACCTGTGAGGTAGAAGCCAATTTTCGCCACTTTAGGGGAATAAAAAATTCCTTCCCGACTCCAATCAGGCAATCAGAATAACTCCCTGGATCAACGACCCCTTTCTAGTAGCTATAGCCTGTAATATTATTACGCTCCAGAAATACATCCAGGCCCATCTTGAATTAATTTATTGTACTCCCCATCACCACCTCCTCAGGCAGAGAGTTCCATAGTCTCACTGCTCTTACCGTAAAGAATCCTTTTCTATGTTTGTGTACAAACCTTCTTTCCTCCAGACGCAGAGGATGTCCCCTCGTCACAGTCACATTCCTGGGGATAAATAGATGATGGGATAGATCTCTGTACTGACCCCTGATATATTTATACATATTAATTAGATCTCCCCTCAGTCGTCTTTTTTCTATAGTGAATAACCCTAATTTTGATAATCTTTCAGGGTACTGTAGTTGCCCCATTCCAGTTATTACTTTAGTTGCCCTCCTCTGGACCTTCTCCAGCTCTGCTATGTCTGCCTTGTTTACAGGAGCCCAGAACTGTACACAGTACTCCATGTGTGGTCTGACTAGCGATTTGTAAAGTGGTAGGACTATGTTCTTATCACGGGCATCTATGCCCCTTCTGATGCAACCCATTATCTTATTGGCCTTGGCAGCAGCTGCCTGACACTGGTTTTTGCAGCTTAGTTTGCTGTTTTTTAAAATTCCTAGATCCTTTTCCATGTCAGTGTTACTGAGTGTTTTACCATTTAGTATGTACGGGTGACTTGCATTATTCCTTCCCATGTGCATAACTTTACATTTGTCAGTGTTAAACCTCATCTGCCACTTCTCTGCCCAAGCCTCCAATCTATCCAGATCCCTCTGTAGCAGTATACTGTCCTCTTCTGTGTTAATTACTTTACACAGTTTAGTGTCATCTGCGAAAATTGATACTTTACTATGCAAGCCTTCTATAAGATCATTAATAAATATATTGAAGAGAATAGGGCCCAATACTGACGCCTGAGGTACCCCACTAGTTACAGTGACCCAATCTGAGTGTGTACCGTTAATAACCCCCCTCTGTTTTCTATCATTGAGCCAGTTACTTACCCACATACAGACGTTTTCTCCCAGTCAGAGCATTCTTATTTTATATACTAACCTTTTATGTGGTACAGTGTCAAATGCTTTAGAGAAGTCCAGATATACGACATCCATTGATTCGCCGCTGTCAAGTCTAGAACTTATCTCCTCATAGAATCTGATTAAATTAGTTTGGTATGACCGATCCCTCACGAAGCCATGCTGATATGGCGTTATTTGCTTATTTCCATTGAGATGCTCTAAGATAGCATCTCTCAGAAAACCTTCAAACAGTTTACCCACAACAGGTGTTAAACTTACTGGCCTACAGTTTCCAGGCTCTGTTTTTGGACCCTTTTTGAATATTGGAACCACATTTGCCATGCGCCAATCCTGTGGGACATTCCCTGTCAGTATAGAGTCCGCAAATATCAGAAATAAGGGTCTGGCTTTAAATAAGTTTTCAGAGACAGCACACCAATGTAGCTTATTATTCAACCTTTATTTACCAGTGGTACATTCTCTATAACATTTATTGCTATCTGCAACGTTTCGGGCCCATTCGGTGCCCTTTGTCAAGCTATAAATGCAAAAATAGACACAAAACAATACAATTAAAAATGGGGGGACACAATTTCATATACATATCAGTGGGAATTCATATACAAATATGTCTTGGTTCCCATGGAACATATCATATTGTTGCTCCTAGGCAAGTGTGAGTTACATCCGTGATTCAACCATGATATCAATAAATAATTCATAAATCATATCGTCCAAAAGGATCACATGTGGGTGATGGTTTTATGTCAATTACATGCATAATTACTGATTTTGATGGTAGACACTGCTGTGAATAAAGGTTCCTCTATGCAGCGACAGATGCATGAGGCCCAGATGTGTGGTTTCACATAAAACAAGGAGGAGAGCGGTGATGTACTAGCATCAAATAAAGACGTCAGCAGGGGAGCATGTTTGCACAAAATTCATCTAGACACATGATTCTACATTGGTTTGGATAGTTCATTTCAAAGTTCATTTCAACGTGAGCAAACTTGTGGACATCTGTCCTTCATGATTGGATAAGTATATGAAGAGCCCGCATTCATCAATATATAAAAAGGGGGTTGTGCATCGGTATCAAAATTAACATGATTAGGGTAAAGTTCATAGAAAATCACAATTCATGAGAAATAATGAAAAATAATGAAAAGTAAGGCATGATTCAAAGACAACATGATTAAGGCATGATTAGAGTAAAACATGATTGAAGCAGGGAATCCGAAGAGCCTAGTTAGAGTGAAGGGTTCAATAGTGGCAGGTTATATACATTATAATTTGGCTGTGTAAGCTAGCCATGGTGGCCTGGGGGTCCATAACTATAGGAGTCGCCCAAGTTATGTGATCAAACGCTGTACCTTTAAAATCACCCTGGGGAGGGGGAAAGCATCTATAGTGCAATGTAAGGAGGCAAGAGCCTGTGGCACAAGGACCGTATAGACCTCTATGCAGTGCATGTCGTCCACAGGCAGCGCATGGTGAGCAAATAAGGGTCTGGATATGACATTACTTAATTCCCTTAGGAGACAGGGGTGTATGCCATACGGTCCTGGCGATTTGTCTATTTTAATCTTTTTAAGTCGCTGATGTACTTCTTCCTGGGTCAGACAGGACACTTTTAATGGGGAATTTATTTTTACATTCTGCATGTCAACTGACAGTTTATTTTCCTCAGTGAATACATTGGAGAAAAAAATATTTAACAGCTTTGCTTTCTCCTCGTCGCTCTCTGCGACTCCCCCTCTGATATACTTTTTTATATTTCTGTCCATAGAGCTGTTTGAGGGCTTGTTTTTTGCAGGACAAACTTTAGTTTTGAATGGTACCAATTTGTGAATATAAATGATAATTTTTTATTTGATTGTTTTGGGGGAACAAGTTGATCAAAAAAGGTGAATTGTGTATTTTTTTGTTAAGACATACATAATATAGGAAAAATATTTTTAGATTGTAGTAGTTCAGACATTTTTAGATGCAGCAATACCTGTTAATTTTATTTTTTATTATTTATTTTTATATGTAAAATAAGGATAGATGGGTTACTTGAATTCTTATGCTTTAGATATTTTTCTTTTAACTACAATTTTTAGTGCCCTTGGCACAATTTTTTTTACAATGGAGGGGACTTGAACATAAAATTTTTTGATCATTTGTCCCATAGATGTCACGGAGCGGTGTGGGTAGATAACTCCACACCGACCACAAAGAAGGGAAAAAGTACTAGGCCTGGGACCTAAGGAAAGAGGAAAAGGTCACCAGCTAGTGAATTGTTAAACCGAGCCCTGACTACTATCAGTATGAACAGACCTTGATGGTAGGAATGTTCATACGCTGGAACCTAGGGCCCTAACTGACTCTAAAGGGCCCTGGAAATAGTGTCAGGAAAAGAGATGACCTGTTCTTTCCCAGCTGAAGTAACAGGAGACTACCTCAGTCCTAATACCAAAAGGTAGCGGAAAACAACAAACAAGAGATAAAGGAAAGACACTTAACTTCAAAGTATGCGGACGAGCAGAAACTCAGAGGGGAACCAATACCAGCACTTCCAACATCCATAAGGAGCTATCAACCACATAGCATGATTGGTAAGGCCAGACAAAATAGAGGAGTTGGAATTACCACTTAAGCTACACCTGAGACCAGAGGTGTGGTCATACACAGCAAAAACACAGAAGCAAGTGAAACCAGAGAGGCTGTCTGATCACATCACGTGCAGCCAATCTCTTAGATCTTCTGACCCCTGTCACAGGAGAGACCATGACAATAGATTGTAATATGATATTATTGCGGTCTATGGGATTCTGACATTTCTGCTGAGATACCATGCATGACAGGCAGCTATCCATGACAGCCCTGAAAACTATCCCAAGGCCAAAGGCTCTCATCTCAACTAATCTCATGTCAACTAATCTGAGCCCGGATCAGAGGACAGTGGGAACCCTCAGAGGACAGTGGGAACCCCCTCCCTCTGTCTTATTGATTATGGCATCTGAGATGTTAAATCACTGGGATCGGCATCATCAACAATACAATCCATTGTGATTGTGGCTTAGTACCAACTGTATTATACAGTCAGCACTTTTTTTATTGAAAAATATCCAGCTATGTCATGAGGACAGACTTTCTCTGTAATAGCAGCAGAAGCACCATTTTATTTCTCCTGATGCTTGTCCCCTAGAGAAAGCAAAACATTATACATAATTAAATCTATCTAGGAAAGTGTTTATAATGAAATAATATTTATGTATTTTCAATATTTTATTTTTTTTAATTTCCAGAGAACCCCTTTAAGCACTTCAAGGTGACCAGCCATAATCTGGTGAAAATTAAGTTGTGCACAGCTTGCCCTTTAAAGAGCCAGAGAGAACATGTGCCTGCCCTAAAGGCAGAGTGAGAGAAGCTTGGCCAGCAAGCCTACATGGAGAGACATATAGCTACCCAAGTTGCTTTGCCTGAATAGAGGATATTTAGAACGAGAAATGGGTGCTTGATAATTGTCCCTCATACATAGAGCTCTATATATAGTTACACTTTCTATTAGCTTTTTTAATACTAAGAAAGACCAGCAATCAAATGACTAAATGTACATTGTACAGAATAGTTAAATGGGAAAAAAAAAATACATTAGGCAATAAGACTGAAGATCAATAATGTGCATGTCAGCAGATTCTCTTGAAGATCTCAACAAAAGTTCTACCTGAGATTTGCTGACCATTGCCTATTTGATCTGTGAGATCAATCATTATTTTTAGCAAATTTATAGCATAACTGATCAAGGACACTGCATGCTTTTACAAAATGCACACATTGCTACATATAAGAACGATCAGGTTTCTTAACTCGTATAGATATTAAACAGTCCCATTACAGTACAACAAGGGATATAAATATATATGAAAACATTTAAGACATCATTTATCAAGACCACAGATATTTTTCCTTGTAATAGTCAAAGACTTGTCAACCACATTAATTTATGGCTTAAGAATAAGATGTATAGAATATGTGCATAGCTAGTTATAAGCGACTCAAAGTCCACAAAGTGCTAAACTTGATTTGCCGCAAAGCCAAATTTCCTCTATCTTCATGGTAGCATATTGATTTAATCTGAAATAGTGTAAAAAACAAAAAACATATAATACTTACCTGATCCATTTACTAGCGACAGGACGGCCAACATCATCATGACTGAAGTTGTTGGCCGAAATACCGTGTGCGGTAATGTACAGTATGATGTCAAGCAAGTTGTCGGGGGCCAGCCCGTTGTGAGAAAAGTATTATTTTTTATTTTAATTTTAATTGTACACTCTGTTATTAATATCAGATGCTGCGATCATGTATGAACGTGACATCTGAGGGGTACAATGACAGGTGGTGGTGCAATCACTGCTCCTTATCATTGCAATCACTACTTACAAAAAAATCTGCTTTGAGACAAAATACTTCATCACAAAGCAGATTTTTTTTGTAAAATTTGGTGAAGCAGCTGAATCAAATGAAAGTTGCTGGGAGATGTTGACAAGGGTATTATGGCACCACTGCTTTAAAAGGGTTATCCAAGGCTGAAAATGGCTCTCCATAGACCAGAAGCGGTGCAGGTAGCAGGGAGCCAGGTAAGTAGAATCAGTGAGAGGGGCCTGGGCTTATGTAGGGCCATTTCCAGTCTCGGATAACCCCTTTACGGATTAGTATAACTACAAAGGTGCAGCACTGTGCAGGATGAATATGTTTAGAAACTAATGACAATATCCCATCTTTTGAGTTCAGGAACACTTTTCTTAAATCTAGCTTTTAGTTTATGGTCTATGTGCAAAGACCTTCATATTGATTCTTATCTGAACCAGTTGACAAGTGGATTGTTGCACAAAATTAATTCTGCTACAATGTTTGGATATATTTCTCTGTAAATTTCCTCAGAAAAATCAATTTGAGTGGTTTATAAAGTTTTTAGGTTTTCTTTTCCATTTAGCCAGCCAGAACTTTGTTCTGTACCGATGAAAGGCAAGAACCCAGTCATCTATAGAAGGTCTCTGGTTTGGCTGGTATGACCTAATTTGTATAGATTTTCAATAAATAATGACAAGAAAGGGGTAACAATAGTTTCTGCTTTATGACTGGTCTTTCCTTCCCTTTAAAGACTAATAATACAATCATTTGCATAACATGATTAAACACATAGATTGTAAGTTTATCCATTGCCTTACTTATCTACTTTTTTATATATATATTTGATTATGGACCATCTGAAGATAGTTTAGCCAAGTTTTTATCCTGATTCTAATATCTGGATTTGACAAGGAATTTTGGATAATTAGTAGTGATGAGCGGCAGGGTTAATATTCAAATTTGTGATATTTCCCAAATATTTTGTAGAATATTCGTAGTATTCTACATTCTTTTTTTTTTTTTACTCGAAAAATCGGCAAGGTAATGATCGTGCAATTGTAAAATATGAATATATAGCACTATATTGAATATAGTGCTACATATTTGTTTTTTAGAATATTCGTCATTTTTTTTCCATCTGAAGTCATGATTCCTCCATGCTTAAGTTGCTTGCGGGCCAATGACTCTTTGGCCCACAAGCAAGAGGCAAGGAGGAATTATGTATTCAAATGGAAAAAATTACGAATATTCAATATAACGAATATATAGCACTATATTCAAGATATTTGCAAATTCTCGAAGTGGTGATATTCGAGATTAAAATTCGCTTTTCGAATATTCGTGCTCAACACTAATAATTAGCATCTCCTACTGTAGAATAGTACATTGGTGTGATGAGTTAGGGTTTTATCATGAAACAATCCTGGACAGATGTGGGCTAATTATTATAGAGGATGTATTCTAAGGGGTTCAATTGCCCACCTGGAGGAGCAGAGTGATGGCGGCATGGACCACCGCTGTGACAATATTGTAAAAATTGCTGATCATATTACCTCTCAAGGAGTTTTGGCACACATTAAAATTATGTCATACAGCTTTGCCCTTTTTGGATGTAATGTATGTTATGTAATTAGACGGGCTCCTGTTACCCTTTAAAAAAATTAATATAGTTAAAACAGTGGTCAGAATCAGGAGATGCAACCTTGCTTTGCATATCTGTCTAAACTTCCAGCGGATCTCTCTGTTATTCAAGAATTGTTCTGCCTATGTGTTTATGTCATTGTTACTTCAGCATTTTGTAATTGTTCTTGAGCACTGTACTTCTGTATATTGTAATAAGATTTTTTGTTGTTCTCAAACTTAGAAAAAATTTAGTTTTGATTTGCCGCATTAACCCTTGGGAATGCCAGTCTTGATAAATGTCCCTAAAAAGTGTAATATTCCTAAAACCTCAGTTCCACTAAAGAAGTCTGACCTATTGACAGAATACCTATAAGCAAACAGTGAAACAGAGGAGGACTGAAATAATTAGGAAAGCAATGTTAAATTCTGACAGCTGTACAATCCAAGGATAATAAAAATTTGAAATAAGAGAAAATAATGTATAAATGTTACTTTTACCACAGTGCAGTGTCTTCTTCCATATGTATTTCTTTTTACATTGTGCAGGGGAAGAGAAAAAACTCTTCTCTTTGTATACTTGAATGATTGGTTCAGTATTTAGCTGGACACATTCTCCGCTTGGTTTACTCTTCATTCGCTCAATGTTAAAAATCATGTTCTTAATTTCATGAACATGGCATTTAAAGCTAAGCATTTTAGGGAACATCTGAGCAACTCTAATTGTCATTCAGTGCTTGCTTCTAGATTCAAAACCATATTATAGCTATGGCACTTGGGTCTGACTATAATGTAGTGTCTCAAAATAGCATGAGTGGATGGATCAAAGCTGTACTATGTAACAGTGAGGAGCTTTATTTTGCACATCTTTAATGGAGATTGTAAAGGGTCATGTACATCTTTTCTTCACTGACATATGACTATGACCGTTACAAAATACAGAACATGCACTATTATACTGTAGCAGTGTGTGGTCACACATGAAAGCTACAAAACACGATTAAGTGCCTCAAGTTAGAACTGTCTGCTATATAATAGCAAATACTATATTTCATCCAGATGCTTACTATGGAGGATAAAAATATATTGTGCTTGAGACAATAGTACAGCCCCATTGCAGTTAGCCTAGGCATATTTCCCATGTAACAGCCTCTAAAGGAGAAATTTAATATTATATGGTATCTATTCAAATTAATACATGAATATAGATGTGACTCAATAGCTGCTGCTAATCAGCTCTCGTCTCTCTTTTTTTTCCTCTAATAATAAAAACCCTCTTCATGAGCCTATATTTTTGGTTATGTATATATAATAATCATGACCTACATTTTGTGTACACATTAGGAAAATATGCAGATTTTATAAAAATAGGTTATAATGGATGACATGTATGCCAACAGAGTGCTCTTTTGGCAAATCCACATGTAGTATTTATTTTTTTCTGGCGTAAAAAACAAAAAACAAAAAAACAACAACTTGTGTTTATGACTTACACCAGGACATCTAAATTTTGGATCAAGTGGCATTTCTAAACTGCCCTTACCACCAAAAAGAAGACCTGGTGATAGTGGGGAAGGAGTGTGGCCAGTAGGAAAAGCATATTCATTAGCTGAAAGTACTAGCTTCAAGTACTACATTAAGTACTAGTAAAGAGATATTGCAGCAGACTGAAGAGATTCAAGAGATACTGCAAGAGATTGGCTTAGAGTCTCCAACTGGCTCATCTGTGTTGTTTTGATCATTGCTTGAGAAGAGGTAAGGAATTCGGTCAGCTGTTTGCTATTGTGCGTTTGCTAATGAGCCTAGCTCGCTAAGGTGTTACATTTGTTGCTGGGGGAGGAGTTTGGGAAGGAGTGTGTGTATATATAGAGACAGACTCATTAGCTGGCCTAATTCATTAGCTGAAAGTACTACATTAAGTACTAGTAAAGAGATATTGCAGGAGATAGTCAGGAGGTAGGCTGGAAGGTGGAAACAATACCAAAAAAAAAAGGTAAGATTTGTTTGATTTAAAGTTACAAATTTATTTTTTTATTTTTTTATTTTTTTCTCCTCTTTAAAATGGCAGACTTGGTTCAGTGCAGGAATTGTTGTGCATTTATTTCATGTTCCACTCTTTGGAGATTCGTATGCTGTCAGATCTGTAGACAGTTCTCCTTACTGCAGCAGGAAATTGCATTTTTGAAAGCTGAAATATTTAAATTATCTGTTAAACAAACTCCAGCTAGGACTGCTGCAATGCCACTGCCACAGAGGACCCCCAGAAATGGCAGATGGGTTAATGTAGGTTCTGGAAGTCTTAGAGTGGTGGATAGAAGACATGTCCCACAGTCGGTGGTTCTCCATAATTCATTTGCAGCACTCTCAGAATGTAAGGACAACATGGATATGGACTCAAGCACAGAGGGTGAGAAACCATCGATTCCTATGTCTAATGTATGCAACAAAAAAGATAAAGTGAAGTCTCAAAGGATGCAGCTGTTGCTGGGTGATTCAATCATAAGAAGTGTGGAGCTTAAAGAAAATGGTTTTGTGAGATGTCTCCCTGGGGCTACTGCTAGAAGAGATAGAAGACGTATTATTAATATTGTTAAGCAAGCAAAGCAGGAAGGGGACGTGGATGTTCTTGTCCATCTAGGGACAAATGACCTGGCTTGCAATGAAGTGTCAGAGGTGAAAAAATCTTTTATCACACTTGGTAATGACGTACAGGATTTTGCATCCACCATTTCATTTTCTGAAGTTCTGCCTGTGCATAATGTTCAGAATGATAGGCAGAGGCGCATAAAGGAGTTCAACATATGGCTTGGTAAATGGTGTCAAGAGCAAGGATTTGGCTTTGTTTCTCATGATAACTCTACTTGGAATAGAAAGGAACTGTACAAAAAAGATGGTTTGCATCTTTCTCTCAAAGGAACAAATGTACTTAGTGAACAGCTCCAAGAATTTGCGAAAGAGTATTTAAACTAGGAAGGGGGGGCAAAAGAGTGAAAATAAAATAGTCCAATTGCCCCCCGAAACAATGCCAGAACAGGTCAGAAGCACAGAGGTTAAGAAATGATAAGCTCAGAGTCCTGTCTACAAATGCTCGCAGTTTAGGTAAAAAAATCAATGAACTTGGGTCAATAATGGCATCTGAGAATGTAGATTTAGTGGCTGTTACGGAGACATGGTTTAATGAAAGAAATGACTGGGACATAACCATACCAGGGTACTCTTTATACAGAAGAGACAGAGAAGGCAAGAAAGGAGGAGGAGTGGCCCTGTATGTGAAAGATAGCATTAAATCTAACCTAATACAAGTTGGTGAGGCCAACATAGAGTCAGTTTGGGTTACGTTGCAGTTTGCTAACCATGCAATAACTCGTGTAGGTGTGATATATAGACCACCTGGTCAAGTTAAAGAACTAGATGATCTACTAGTTGAAGAAATAGCTAAAATGACAATGAAAGGAGAAGTTATCATTATGGGAGATTTCAATCTTCCAGATATAAACTGGAAAACCAAAATAGCAAGTTCTACCAGGAGTACAGATATTCTAAATTCCCTACTGGTGTTATCTCTACAACAAGTGGTCGAGGAGCCAACCCGGAGGGAGGCCATTTTGGATTTGGTATTCACAAACGGGGATTCGGTATATGATGTCATTGTAGGCGAAACCTTGGGATCTAGTGATCACCAGTCAGTGTGGTTTAATATAAGAACTGTGAAAGAGTCCCACCACACAAAAACAAAAGTTTTAGATTTTAGAAAAACAGACTTTTCAAAAATGAAATTAGTCATAAATGAGTCCTTATCAGACTGGAACGGATTACATGGAGTCCAGGAGAAATGGGACTACTTGAAAGGTGCATTATTGAAGGCAACAGAAAATTGCATTAGACTCGTCAGTAAAAGCAAAAAAAGGAGGAGACCAATGTGGTACTCAGCAGAAGTGGCCCAAATCATTAAAAATAAAAAGCTAGCATTTTGTAATTATAAAAAAACCCAGAGCAATGAAGATAAGGAAATCTACAAGATTAGGCAGAGAGAGGCCAAGCAAGTTATAAGAACTTCTAAAGCGCAGGCAGAAGAAAAACTAGCTCAGTCTATGAAAAAAGGGGATAAGACATTCTTCAGATATATAAATGAAAAAAGGAAATTAAAACAAGGAATAACTAAATTAAAAACAAAGGACGGAAGGTATGTAGAAGAGAATAAAGGGCTAGCCGACTGCCTTAATGAATACTTCTGTTCAGTTTTTACAAAAGAAAAAGGAGAAGGACCTCCACTAGAAAGAATGACTATTAAATCGTTTGATGCATGTATCTTTACAGAGGAAGATGTTCTAAGTTTGCTGTCTAAGGTGAAGACAGATAAGTCACAGGGGCCTGATGAGATACACCCAAAATTATTAAAAGAGCTTAGTGGTGAGCTGGCAAAACCGTTAACAGATTTATTTAACCAATCATTAGTAACAGGAGTCGTCCCGGAAGATTGGAAATTGGCAAATGTCGTGCCCATTCACAAAAAAGGTAGTAGGGAGGAATCGAGCAACTATAGACCAGTGAGTCTGACATCAATAGTAGGCACATTAATGGAAACCCTATTAAAGGATAGGATTGTGGAACATCTAAAATCCCATGGATTGCAAGATGAAAAACAACATGGGTTTACTTCAGGGAGATCATGTCAAACAAATCTTATAGATTTTTTTGACTGGGTGAATAAAATAATAGACGGTGGAGGTGCAGTAGACATCGCATATCTAGATTTTAGTAAGGCTTTTGACACTGTCCCACATAGAAGACTTATCAATAAACTGCAGTCATTGAGCATGGACTCCCATATTGTTGAGTGGATTAGGCAGTGGCTGAGTGACAGACAACAGAGGGTTGTAGTCAATGGAGAACATTCAAAACAAGGTAATGTTACCAGTGGGGTTCCACAGGGATCTGTACTGGGACCGATTTTGTTTAATATCTTCATAAGTGATATTGCAAAAGGCCTCGCTGGTAAGGTTTGTCTTTTTGCTGATGACACAAAGATATGTAACAGGGTTGATGTTCCTGGAGGGAAACGCCAAATGGAAAAGGATTTAGGAAAACTAGAAGAATGGTCAGAACTCTGGAAACTGAAATTTAATGTGGATAAGTGCAAGATAATGCACCTGGGGCGTAAAAACCCAAGGGCAGAATATAGAATATTTGACACAGTCCTGACCTCAGTATCTGAGGAAAGGGATTTAGGAGTAATTATTTCAGAAGACTTAAAGGTGGGAAGACAATGTAATAGAGCAGCACGAAATGCCAGCAGAATGCTTGGATGTATAGGGAGAGGTATAAGCAGTAGAAAGAGTGAAGTGCTTATGCCGCTGTACAGAACACTGGTGAGACCTCACTTGGAGTATTGTGCGCAGTACTGGAGGCCATATCTCCAGAAGGATATAGATACTCTAGAGAGAGTTCAGAGAAGAGCTACTAAACTAGTACATGGATTGCAGGATAAAACTTACCAGGAAAGGTTAAAGGACCTTAATATGTATAGCTTGGAAGAAAGAAGAGACAGAGGGGATATGATAGAAACTTTTAAATACATAAAGGGAATCAACTCGGTAAAGGAAGAGAGCATATTTAAAAGAAGAAAAACTACCACAAGAGGACACAGTTTTAAATTAGAGGGGCAAAGGTTTAAAAGTAATATAAGGAAGTATTACTTTACTGAGAGAGTAGTGGATGCATGGAATAGCCTTCCTGCAGAAGTGGTAGCTGCAAATACAGTGAAGGGGTTTAAGCATGCATGGGATAGGCATAAGGCCATCCTTCATATAAGATAGGGCCGGGGGCTATCCATAGTATTCAGTATATTGGGCAGACTAGATGGGCCAAATGGTTCTTATCTGCCGACACATTCTATGTTTCTATGTTTCTATATTTATCTTCTTTTACACCAGTTTTCTCGTATAAAAGAACACTGAAATCTATGT
Organism: Bufo bufo; assembly: GCF_905171765.1. NCBI lineage: Eukaryota > Metazoa > Chordata > Amphibia > Anura > Bufonidae > Bufo > Bufo bufo. Next base: position 228,638,583 of record NC_053394.1, on the reverse strand, counting down.
TAGCTCCAAGCTTCAGTAGATTTCAGTTTAGGCACATAGACTGCTAAAGAATTTGCCTAATCTAATTTTTTTACATTTTAAATTAGGTATATATTCCAGGCAGTCCAGGGGAAATCATAGACTGGTGTAAAACACCATTCTATGTTAACTTGAATGTTTTTTGTTAATTGATTATGCTTTTCAATATAGAGTATCAAAATGCAGCTACAAAACAATAGAAGTTAATGCTCAACTCATTAGCTTGTATATGCATTTGTTGGGGTTATACTACATGTAATCTACATTAATAAAAAACATAGTATGAGCATGAAACTTAGATAAGATATATAGCCACAATACATAAAACTAGCATAGTTTATCAATATAATTCATATGGTATTCATCACCAGGAAATACTGAATTATTGTTTATATCAGTACCAATTTGCCTTTATCTTACAGCACTTGGTTTGCCCATTAGCAGTTATGTTGGGAATCATCCAAACTATACAGTATTTCGCACAACATTATGTCTTTTCAGATATGCCATACTTTCTACTATATATTTCTTTTTCAAAACAAGGTACATCAGCTAATAATAGTCAGTATTCACATTGGTATATTAATGAGTGTATAGAAGAGATCTATATTTTTGCTGATTAGGCAAGTGATAATCTATGTTAGAATCAGTTATGACAGTTATGTGTTTAGACTATTATGTGTTCCCCAAGCAGAGGGATACTGACAAGGAGAAGGGTCAGAGTTAAAATGAAATATAACTTTGCATTTATCATTTATAAATAGATCACTTTGACAATGGCCGATAAATGAAATGATAACACTCTGTGAATGGAGGCGAATTGCAGAATCTATCAGGGTTAGTGTTGAGCCAATCGAAGTTGACTTCAATCCATATTTTAGGAAAAACTCAATTTGTCTCAAAGCAGAATTTCCTTGCCCCTTGCGGTAACAACACAATTTTGGCGGTAAAAAACAAAAGAATACATACTCACCTCATCCATTTGCTCTCGGACAGTCAGTCAAAGCAATCTTGATTGAAAAAAAACCTGCTCCAAATCTCTTACGTGCTGAGGTGTGACATTACTACATCATCTGGTGATGTCACATTTTCTTCAATCAAGATGCTCGCGAAGGCCTGTTAGTAAGCAAATGGATGAGGTGAGTATGTATTTTTGCTTTTAACCTCTGATTAACCCCTAAAAGACCTCAATGTGACTGTCAGATGCTGCGATCAGCATTGTGGTGTTTTTGAGGGGTTCAATGATGGGGGGTGGAGCGATTGCCATTCCCCGTCACTGTGCCCTCTACATACAGTGGAATGTGATTTGTGAATAAGTAATTCGTAACTAATCAAATTTGTTTGTGAACTTCAGCGAAGCAGCCAAATCAGATATTTGATAACTTTTCTCATCTCAAATCAGGGTCAATAAACATATACTTGTATATAAGAATCCTCTGAATCACAAATTCTAAAAGAAAAACTCTTCTGTGGAGAATGTAATCTTAACTCCGTAGTACAACAAGGTGATCTAGTGGCTATTATGACTGTAAGGTCAATGCTTTCAAATAACACATTGTGGGCTTTCATAGAAACTGAAGTCCACAATAATTGTGAATGATCGATTCCAATAGAACCAATTACCAACTCATACTCTACATTAGTAGAAGACAATGCTAAACCTCATGTAAGAATGAACATTTACTTACAATATGATATCTCAAATCTGTGAAATACAAAAACAAGTTTATAACTAAGGCCTCTTTCATATCAGCAATATGGAAGGTGTCACAATCTGTTCAGTGAAGAACTGATGGTTTTATTAAGTTGAATCAGTTTTGTCTATGCATCCATGTTTTATGCATGTAAAGAAACACTGAAGAATAACACTTAACATCTTCTAGCAACCATGACTGAAAAATGCTCTGCATCTTGATGACTTCTGCTTTTCATACAGTCCCGTTAATTTCTATGGGGACAGGACTGTTTATAAAATAGACAATACAGAACATGCTGCAATTTTTTGATGATTTCTGAAAAAGTATGTGCAAGTTCAAATACCCATTGAAATGAATAGGTCAGGAATAGGTCTAGAACCTGTGTTTTATCAAAAATGGATTTCATCCAGATCACTGCTTGCCATCAATAAACAGAACCAACTAGAAGCTGAAAATCTATACATTCCTATTATTTCTCGTAGATGTGGATCTTCCCCAGTCTATGCATTTCTATTTATGGTAGCTTGATCCACAGCACTATGTTACTATGTTTTTTTTTGTTTGTTTTTTTATTTATTAATTTTTAAATACAACATAAAAACAAGAACATATCTCCACAGTATATTACATACCTCTCCAATTCTACAATCCATCCCACCCAACCCACAACCTACACCCCATGGAGAGAGAGGGAGGAGGTACAAAAAACTAACAAAAAAATGCTTATATGTTATTGAGCCATTGATTTGATATTTGTATAGTACAATATTTAATCCTCCTGTTATCATATATTATCCTTTCAATTGTTATCATATTATTCACAGATTTCTTCCATTCATTTTTTTCAATCCATTTTTTCAGAAAAAACAATCTTGCCTGGAACAGCAGCTTCAAGGTACTTGTTTGATAGCCTTCCGCAAGCTCAAGTTAATTGTACTGGGGGGTATACAAGCTACAGGATCACCATATATCTGTACTTCTAGAGCTTTATCAATAATAACTGCTATTTCAACCCAATACCTAAACAGCTTGAGACTACTCCAAATTAAAAGCACTAGACCTGGCTGTTCTTCACAACATCTTGGACATTCATCTATGGCTCTTAACCCCTTAAGGATGCAGGGCATATCGGTACGCCCTATTTCCCGAGTCCTTAAGGACTCAGGGCGTACCGGTACGTCCTAACTTGAAATCAGTATTCCGGCGCCCCAGGGGTTAATCAGAACGGGATTTTGGCTGAAATCATTCAGCCGGCATCCTGTGACAACGCCAGGGGGGGTCATGTGACCCCCCCGTGTCGGCGATCGCAGCAAACCGCAGGTCAATTCAGACCTGCGGTTTGCTGTGCTCTTTGCAGTTTCTGATCCCCGCGGTCCCTGACCGCGGGGATCAGAAACTTTTGAGTGCCTAAAATCAATATTTTTCACCTCCCCCGCACCCCTGCACGATTTGATGCCGGCGGGTGGTGCGGGGGGGGGGGTGGGTGTCGCATGCGGTGGAGGCGTTGCGGGAGGCGGGCGGTGCGGCCGCGATCCCCTGCCCGCCTTCCCATGAATGATCGTTGGCTTCTAGTGGGTATACCAGGGTGCCAGCACATTGCTGGCACCCTGGTATAAACGGCTGACATCTGTGCAGATGTCAGCCGTTTAACCCTTTCCATACCGCGGTCCGTACGGACCGCTGTATGGAAAAAGTTAACTGTCCTCGGTCAGGGAGCTCCCTCCCTCACCATCGGGGGGCTGCTGTGCCTTTGCAGCCCCCCGATGGAGAGGGAGAGAGCCCCCCGACAGCCCCCCTCAGCCCTCTGCTTACCCTCCCCCGTCTGCGAAGTTGTGGCAGACGGGGAAGGTTCCCATGGCAACAGGACGCCTGCTCAGGCGTCCTGCTGTCCATGGTGCTGAACAGATCTGTGCTAAAAGCATAGATCTGTTCAGACAAAGTGTAAGTAAAATACAGTTCAGTACAATATATATTGTACTGTACTGTATTAGACAGACATCAGACCCACTGGATCTTCAAGAACCAAGTGGGTCTGGGTCAAAAAAAATGTAAAAAAAAGTGAAAAAAGTTAAGATAAAAAAAAAAAACATTCATCGCTGAATAAAAATTAAAAAAATAAAATACACTACACATATTAGGTATCGCCGCGTCCGTAACGACCTGATCTATAAAACGGTCATGTTACTTTCCCCGCACGGTGAACACCATAAAAATAAAAAAATAAAAACTATGAGAAAATTGAAATTTTGCCTACCTTACTTCCCAAAAAAGGTAATAAAAGTGATCAAAAAAGTCGCATGTACGCCAAAATAGTACTAATCAAACCGTCATCTCATCCCGCAAAAATAATACCCTACCCAAGATAATCGCCCAAAAACTGAAAAAACTATGGCTCTCAGACTAAAGAAACACTAAAACATGATTTTTTTTGTTTTAAAAATGAAATCATTGTGTAAAACTTACATACATATTAGGTATCGCCGCGTCCGTATCGACCGGCTCTATAAAAATATCACATGATCTAACCCCTCAGGTGACCACCGTAAAAAATAAAAAATAAAAACTGTGTAAAAAAAGCCATTTTTTGTCATCTTATGTCACAAAAAGTGTAATAGCAAGCGATTAAAAAGTCATATGCACCCCAAAATAGTGCCAATCAAACCGTCATCTCATCCCGCAAAAAATGAGACCCTACTCAAGATAATCGCCCAAAAACTGAAAAAACTATGGCTCTTAGACTATGGAGACACTAAAACTTTTTTTGGTTTTAAAAATGAAGGTATTGTATAAAACTTACATAAATAAAAATAATTGTATACATATTAGGTATCGCCGCGTCCGCGACAACCTGCTCTATAAAATTACCACATGATCTAACCTGTCAGATGAATGTTGTAAATAGCAAAAAAAAAAAAATGTGCCAAAAAAGCTATTTCTTGTTACCTTGCCGCACAAAAAGTGTAATATAGAGCAACCAAAAATCATATGTACCCTAAACTAGTACCAACAAAACTGCCACCCTATTCCGTACTTTCTAAAATGGGGTCACTTTTTTGGAGTTTCTACTCTAGGGGTGCATCAGGGGGGCTTTAAATGGGACATGGTGTCAAAAAAACCAGTCCAGCAAAATCTGCCTTCCAAAAACCGTATGGCATTCCTTTCCTTCTGCGCCCTGCTGTGTGCCCGTACAGCGGTTTACGAACACATATGGGGTGTTTCTGTAAACTACAGAATCAGGGCCATAAATAATGAGTTTTGTTTGGCTGTTAACCCTTGCTTTGTAACTGGAAAAAAAATATTAAAATGGAAAATCTGCCAAAAAAGTGAAATTTTTAAATTGTATCTCTATTTTCCATTAAATCTTGTGCAACACCTAAAGGGTTAACAAAGTTTGTAAAATCAGTTTTGAATACCTTGAGGGGTGTAGTTTCTTAGATGGGGTCACTTTTATGGAGTTTCTACTCTAGGGGTGCATCAGGGGGGCTTCAAATGGGACATGGTGTCAAAAAAACAGTCCAGCAAAATCTGGCTTCCAAAAACCATACGGCGCACCTTTCCCTCTACGCACTACTGTGTGCCCGTACAGTAGTTTACGGCCACATATGGGGTGTTTCTGTAAACGGCAGTCAGGGCATTAAAGATACAGTCTTGTTTGGCTGTTAACCCTTGCTTTGTTAGTAGAAAAAATGGGTTAAAATGGAAAATTAGGCAAAAAAATGAAATTCTCAAATTTCATCCCCATTTGCCAATAACTCTTGTGCAATACCTGAAGGGTTAACAAAGTTTGTAAAATCTGTTTTGAATACCTTGAGGGGTGTAGTTTATAGAATGGGGTCATTTTTGGGCGGTTTCTATTATGTAAGCCTCGCAAAGTGACTTCAGACCTGTAGTGGTCCCTAAAAATTAGGTTTTTGTAAATTTCTGAAAAATTTCAAGATTTGCTTCTAAACTACTAAGCCTTGTAACATCCCCAAAAAATAAAATATCAATCCCAAAATGCTACAAACATGAAGTAGACATATGGGGAATGTAAAGTCATCACAATTTTTGGGGGTATTACTATGTATTACAGAAGTAGAGAAACTGAAACTTTGAAATTTGCTAATTTTTCAAAAATTTTGGTAAATATGGTATTTTTTTATGCAAAAAAATTTACTTTTTTGACCCAATTTTAGCAGTGTCATGAAGTACAATATGTGACGAAAAAACAATCTCAGAACGGCCTGGATAGATTTGACACTGGTCAGATTTGCAAAAAATGGCCAAGTCCTTAAGGTGAAATAGGGCTGAGTCCTTAAGGGGTTAAACACTTTTTTTTTTATATTAGGGGTGTACGATGTAACCTATAAATAAGGAAAAATTGGGAAACCCCATGTGAGGCCCTCAGTGAGACCAGAGGCCTATTACTTAAGGCATCTTCCCATTTCTCATCTGACTTATCTTCAAATTTTTTTTTCTATTTCTCTTTAGCTAATATTTTAATCTTTATTTGTGATAACTTCATTAATATTTTATATCTCCTTGAAATATTCTCTTTACCCTTTTCATCCATGAAAAATTGATCAACATTTTATGAGGAGACTTTTTTATATTTCTCTGAATCAGCTGATGAACTAATTGCATCCCTTATTTGTAAATATTTAAAATAATCTTTTTTTGGGATCAAAAACTCTCTACTCAAAGTTTCAAAATCCTTCAATTTATCCCCCTCAAAAATGTGACACAGCAAACTTACACCTCAAATCTCTCAATTTACATATTGCTTAATTTTCTGAAATTCACTTAAATTAATATTATTCAATATTGAAGTGCATTTTAAATAACCCTTTATATCCATTATTTTTTTTAAATCACTCTCCAAGTGTGATCTATTAAATTTTATATTTGATTATCAGTGCTTGTATTCCCCACTATACCTGATACTAAAACCTCCATTAATCTAAACTGCTTAATCTTAAATCCCATTTTCACAAAAATCCATTTTAACAATGGACTTATCTCACTCTCCTTCATATGTCCAAATTGTGCCACCAAAAAAAAAAAAATACTGAATTATTTCTTTTTTTTAACCTAGATGTTCCTCCTTTCCAGATAAACATCCCCATTAACCTATCCATCATTATAAGAACGTTATTTGGTAACCAAAATGGAGCATTTTGCAACACGAACAATACCTTAGGGAGAAAAAACATTTTAATCAAATTAATTCGACCCATCATTGATAATGGTAATCTTTTCCAAATATAGGTTCTCTTTCTTAAAAAGTGGAACTACATTTAGTTTTACATACTCCTCTAGATTTCTTAAAATATTTATCCCTAGATATTTAAACTACCTCTTTTATCCACTATGTGTAAATCTAAGCTCCTATTCAAGTCTCCCTCCCCAAGTAACATTAAGTGTGATTTTTCCCAATTTATTTTCAATCCTGAAAAATATCCAAACTTATCTATTATGCAAATTATTTTACCAATTTCCACCTCAGTGTTACCCAAATACAACAAAATATCATAGGCATACAAAATGATTTTTTCATTAATACTCCCATATTTAACCTCTTAAATTCATTGTTTTAACAAATTATAATAGCTAATAGTTCTATTGCAATTGCAAAGTTAAATGGAGATAGGTGGCATTCCTGCCTAGTGCCCTTCGAAAGGGCAAAAGGCTGGGACATAACCCTATCCACCGATACTCTAGCTCTAGGGTGCGAGTGTATTAAATTAATCCAGTTTATGAAGAGAACCCCAAATACAAAGCATTTAAGAACCTATCACAAATAATCCCATTCTATATAGTCCAACACTTTAGTCACATCCAAAGACAGTATACCTTTCTTACTATATTTTTGTCTATTCGCCTCTACAGGGTGGGCCATTTATATGGATACACCTTAATAAAATGGGAATGGTTGGTGATATTAACTTCCTGTTTGTGGCACATTAGTATATGTGAGGGGGGAAACTTTTGAAGATGGGTGGTGACCATGGTGGACATTTTGAAGTCGGATATTTTGAATCCAACTTTTGTTTTTTCAATAGGAAGAGGGTCATGTGACACATCAAAATTATTGGGAATTTCACAAGAAAAACAATGGTGTGCTTGGTTTTAACGTAACTTTATTCTTTCATGAGTTATTTACAAGTTTCTCTTTGTTTACAGCCATTGACATGTCGCCGAGGTTAACACTTGAGGAGCGGATAGAAATTGTGTTGATGTCTCGTGAACGCAGTAACCGGGTCATTGCAGCAGATTTCAATGCAAGACACCCTACGAGACCACCCATCTCCCATGCTACAGTTAGCAAACTGCTTGCTAAGTTTCGTGAAACTGGTTTAGTGTTGGATTTGCCAAAATGTGGACGCATGAAATCTGTCTCTAATGAAGAAACATCAGTGGCTGTCCTAGCTTCATTCAGAGAGCCCACAGTGTAGCACTCGCCGCATGTCACTGGAGAGTGGCATTAGTCGAACATCCCTTCGGCGGATATTAGCTACTCACAAATGGCACCCTTACAAACTCCAGCTACTGCAGCATCTCAACGAGGATGACCCATATCGGCGCACTGAATTTGCAGAATGGGCAAAACAAAAATTGGAACAAGACCCTTAGTTTACGCAGAAGATTTTGTTAAGTGATGAGGCAAACTTTTATGTGAATGGTGAAGTTAACAAACAAAACCACCGCTATTGGTCTGACACTAACCCACATTGGATAGATCCCTCCAAGACTGTTGGAAGAAAAAAAATTGATGGTATGGTGTGGTATATGGGGTACAAAGATAGTGGGGCAATTCTTCATCAATGGAAACCTCAAGGCCACTGGATATGCGAAATTTCTACATGATGATGTGTTTCCCTCTTTATGCACTGAAGCTGGCACGTTCCCTGAGTTTTTCAAGCAAGATGGTGCACCACCACATTATGGGTGTCAGGTCCGAGCATTCCTAGATGAACAGTTTCCTGGAAAGTCGTGGGCCAGTTGAATGGCCCCCAAGGTCTCCCGATCTGACCCCCTTAGACTTTTATCTTTGGGGTCATCTGAAGGCAATTGTCTATGCTGTGAAGATATGAGATGTGCAGCACCTGAAACTACGGATACTGGAAGCCTGTGCTAGCATTTCTCCTGCGGTGTTGCTATCAGTGTGTGAAGAGTGGGAGAAGAGGATTGCATTGACAATCCAACACAATGGGCAGCACATTGAACACATTTTATAAGTGGTCAGAAACTTGTAAATAACTCATGAAAGAATAAAGTTACGTTAAAACCAAGCACACCATTGTTTTTCTTGTGAAATTCCCAATAAGCTTGATGTGTCATATGACCCTCTTCCTATTGAAAAAACAAAAGTTGGATTCAAAATGGCTGACTTCAAAATGGCCGCCATGGTCACCACCCATCTTGAAAAGTTTCCCCCCTCACATATACTAATGTGCCACAAACAGGAAGTTAATATCACCAACCATTCCCATTTTATTAATGTGTATCCATATAAATGGCCCACCCTGTATATTAGTAAACACCCTACTAATATTAGAATTCATTAAAGTCCCAGGGATAAATCCTGTTTGATCTTCATTTACTATTGTTTTAATAATTTTTGATAGTCTCTATGTCAAAACCTTCGCTAATAGTTTTATATCACTATTCAGCAAGGATATAGGTCTATATGCCATTTTTCACCTTAACCACTTCCTATCTGGGCCCTTTGCCTCCTTCCTGACCAGGCCAAATTTTGCAAAACTGACATATCTCACTTTATGTGGTAATAACTTTGGAACACCTTTATTTATCCAAGTCATTCAGAGATTGTTTTCTCGTGACACATTGTACTTCATGATAGTCATAAATTTGAGTCAAAATATTTCACCTTTATTTATGAAAAAATCCCAAATTTACCCAAAAATTTGAAAAATTCGCAATTTTCTAAATTTCAATTTCTCTGCTTTTAAAACAGAAAGTGATACCTCATAAAATATTTATTACTTAACATTCCCCATATGTCTACTTTATGTTGGCATCATTTTGGAAATGTCATTTTATTTTTTTAGGACGTTAGAAGGCTTAGAAGTTTAGAAGCAATTCTTCAAATTTAAAAGAAAATTGCCAAAACCCACTTTTTAAGGACCAGTTCAGGTATGAAGTCACTTTGTGGGGCCTACATAGTGGATACCCCCATAAATGACCCCATTGTAGAAACTACACCCCTCAAGGTATTCAAAACCGATTTTACAAACTTTGTTAACCCTTTAGGCGTTCCACAAGAATTAAAGGAAAATGGAGATCAAATTTTTAAATTTCACTTTTTTGGCAGATTTTCCATTTTAATCAATTTTTTTCTTTAACACATCGATGGTTAAACAGCCAAACAAAACTCAATATTTATTACCCAGATTCTGCGGTTTACAGAAACACCCCACATGTGGTCGTAAACTGCTGTATGGGCACACGGCAGGGCGCAGAAGAAAAGGAACTCCACATGGTTTTTAGATGCCATGTCCCATTTGAAGCCCCCTGATGCACCCTTACAGTAGAAACTCCCAAGAAGTGACCCTATTTTGGAAACTAGGGGATAAGGTGCCAGTTTTATTAGTACTATTTTTGGGTACATATGATTTTTTGATCATTCATTATAACACTTTATAGGGCAAGGTGACCAAAAAATTGGTTGTTTTAGCACAGTTTCTATTTATTTATTTTTACAGCGTTCACCTGAGGGGTTCAGTCAAGTGACATTTTTATAGAGCAGATTTTTACGGACGTGGCGATACCTAATATGTATACTTTTTCTCATTTATTAAAGTTTTACACAATAATAGCATTTTTGAAACCAAAAAATTATGTTTTAATGTGTCCATGTTCTGAGAGCTATAGTTTTTTTTATTTTTTGAGAGATTTTCTTATGTAGGGGCCCATTTTTTGCGGGATGAGGTGATGGTTTTATTGGTACCATTTTGTGGGACATACGCGTTTTTGATCACTTGGTGTAGCACCTTTTGTGATGCAAGGTGACAAAAATTGCTTGTTTTGACACAGTTTTTTTTTTTACGGTGTTCACCCGAGGGGTTAGGTCATGTGATATTTTTATAGAGCTGGTTTTTACGGACGCGGCAATACCAAATATGTCTATTTTATTTTTTCTATTTTTAATTTTTTTTTTTTATTCCTTACTTGGGATTTTTTTTTTTTTAACATGTGAAACTTTTTTTTATTTTATTTTTTCAACCCTTTATTTTATTTTTATTTTATTTTACACTTTTCGTCCCCCATAAGGTCATACAAGACCTCTGGGGGACATTTGCTTCACTTTTTCATTTTTTTTTCACTGTTGATTTCTCCTGTAACTGGGGCTGACATAGTAGCCCCAGTTACAGGACAAATGCACCCTTAGAGAGGCTGTACAGCAGCAATCCAGCGCTGTACAGCCTCAGAGCAGGGCTGATCGAGGTCTCTGAGAGACCTCACACAGCTCCTGCACACTCCAGTCACGGCGGTCACATGACTGCCGGGCCGGAACAGGAAGCGCACAGCGCTTCCTGCTCTGCAGACACAGCGCTCGGTGAGCGCTGTGTCTGCAGCGATCGTGAAGGCAGGGACACCTGGGAAATGTCCCTGCCTTGTGTTAGGGTTGCCCTGCTGTCTCTGACAGCGGGCAACCCGATCAGCAGCTGCACGATTAGCGTGCAGCTGCTGTTTTTGAAAAGACGTTTTAAAACGTGCATTAGGAGATAGACGTCCACCCATAGGACGTTTATATCCTATGGGCGGACGTGAAGCGGTTAAGGACCAGGCAATTTTTTGCAAATTTGACATATGTCACTTTATGTGGTGATAACTTTAGGTGTTTTACTTATCCAAGCCATTCTGAGATTGTTTTCTCATCACATATTGTATTTCATGACAGTGGTAAAATTGAATCAAAATATTTCATCTTTATTTATAATAAATATCAAGTTTATAAAAAATTTGGAAAGATTAGCAATTTTCAAAATTTACATTTCTCTACTTTAAAAACTGATAGTGATACCTCCTAAAATAGTTATTAATTTACATTTCCCATATGTCTAGTTCATGATTGGATCATTTTGTAAATTACATTTTCTTTTTTTGGGACATTAGAAGGCCTAGAAGTTTAAAAGCAAATCTTGAAATCTTTCAGCAAATATCCAAAACCCACTTTTTAAGGACCAGTTCAGGTCTGAAGTCACTTTGTGAGGCTTATATAATAGAAACCACCCATAAATTGCCACATTTTAGAAACTACACCCCTCAAGGTATTCAAAACTGATTTTACAAACTTTCTTAAGCATTTAGTTGTTACACAAGAATTAAAAGAAAATGTAGATAAAATTTCTGAATTTCACTTTTTTGGAAAATTTTCCATTTTAATCATTTTTTTCCAGTAACAAAGCGAGGGTTAACAGCAAAACACAACTTAATATTTTTTGCCCTGATTCTGTAATTTATAGAAACACCTCATATGTGGTCTTAAACTGCTGTATTAGCACACGACAGGGCACAGAAGAAAGGAATGCCATATGGTTTTTGAAGGGCTCATTTCAGTGGCATAATTTTAAGTTGCCATGTCACATATGAAAATGCACCTCTAGAGTAAAAACTCTAAAAAAGACACTATTTTGGAAACTACAGGATAATATGGCAGTTTTGTTGGTACTATTTTGAGGTGCATATGATTTTTGGTTGCTCTATATTACACATTTTGTGAGGCAAGGTAACAAAAAATGTTTTATTTTTTTGTTATTTACAATGTTCATCTGACAGGTTAGATCATGTGGTATTTTTATAGAGCAGGTTGTTACGGATGCGACAATACCAAATATGACAACTTTTTTTGTTGTTTGTTTCACTTTTACATAATAAAGCATTTTTGAAAAAAATGATTTTTTAGTGTCTCCATATTCTGAAAGCCATAGTTTTATTTTTATTTTTTGGGCGACTGTCTTTTGAAGGGAGGGGCTCATTTTTTGGGTATGAGATGACAGTTTGATTGGTACTATTTTGGGGTGCATATAACTTTTTGATCGCTTGGTATTACACTTTTTGTGATGTAAGATGATCAAAAATAGCTTTTTGACACCTTTTTTTTCTGGTGTTCACCTGAGGGTTTAGGTCATGTGATATTTTTATATAGCATGCTCTTATGGATGCGAGGATATGTATACTTTTTTATTTATTTAAGTTTTTACACAAAACATTTTTTAAACAAAAAAAAAAACATTTTTTAGTGTCTCCATATTCTGAGAGCCATAGTTTTTTTTTTTTTTTTTGGGCGATTGTCTTTGGGATAGTCTCAGTTTTTGTGGGATGAGATGACGGTTAGATTGGTATGATTTTGGTGTGCACATGCCTTTTTGATCGCTTGGTATTACATTTTTTGTGATGTAAGATGAGAAAAAATAGCTTTTTTTGCACCATTTTTTTTTTTACGGTGTTCACCTGAGGGGTTAGGTCATTTGATATATTCATACAGCAGGTTGTTACCATCATGGTGATACCTAATATGTATACTTTTTTTATTTATTTAAGTTTTACACAATAACAACATTTTTGAAACAAAAAAATCATGTTTTTTTGTCTCCATTTCTGAGAGCCATAGTTTTTTTATTTTTTGGGAAATGTCTTAGGTAGGGTATCATGTTTTTTGGATGAAATGCCGATTTGATTAGCACTATTTTGGGGTGCATATGACTTTTTGATCGCTTGCTATTGCACTTTTTGTGATGTAAAGTGACCAAAAATGGCATTTTTTAAGGTGTTCACCTAAGGGGTTAGGTCATGTTATAATTTTATAGAGCAGGTCCTTACGGACGTGGCAATACCTAATATGTATACGTTTTTTATTTAAGTTTTACACAATAATATCATTTTTGAAACCAAAAAATCATGTTCTTTATTTTTAAGCGATTGTCTTAGGTAGGGTATCATTTTTGCGGGGTGAGATGATGGTTTGATTGGTACTATTTTGGGGTTGATATGACTTTTTGATTGCACTTTTTGAGATGTAAGGTGACAAAAAATGGCTTTTTTGACACAGTTTTTATTTTATCTTTTTTACGGTGTTCACCTGAGGGCTTAGGTCATGTGGTATCTTTATAGAGCAGGTTATTACGGATGCGGTGATACCTAATATGTCTACTTTAAAAAAAAAAAATGATTGCATTTAACACAATAAAAGTATTTTTGAAACAAAAAAAAAATCATGTTTTAGTGTCTCCATAGTCTGAGAGCCATATTTATTTTTTATTTTTTGGGCAATTGTCTTAAGTGGGGGCAAATTTTTTGCGGGATCCGGTGATGGTTAGATTGGTACTATTTTGGGGAACATACGCCTTTTTGAACGCTTGTTGCACTTTTAGTGATGTAAGGTGGCAAAGAAATGTTTTTTTTAGGACGTTTTTATTTTTTATTTTTTTTAGTGGTTAGTTCATGTGATATTTTTATAGTTTATATATTAATAAAAAAAACTCAAAAAGTACGTTGCCTAATAGCGTCACAGGTCCCAATGGTGAAGTGGGTGTAGTTCACACAAGTAAATGCGTTTCTTTTTGTTGGACCGCGCTGCCTCAGAAGTCGCAGAAATTCCACATTCGAAGCCAGTCAAATAATTGCGGACATGGGAAAGCAAACAGGCCAATCGAAGCCTCTCCTCCTCTCCCTTCCAAGCTTCTATGGAACACCAAAAATGCAGCCAATAGTGAAGTACCGTCATGCAAATTGGAGTAAAACTGGTTTTATTATACTCACAATATACAGGTATAAACGAGCAATGTACAAAGGATCAATCACCCAGTTATGTACATTGCTAGTTTATACCTATATATTGTGAGTATAATAAAACCAGTTTTACTCCAATTTGCATGACGGTACTTTACTATTAGCTGCATTTTTGGTGTTCCATAGAAGCTTCGAAGGGAGAGGAGGAGAGGCTTCGATTGGCCTGTTTGCTTTCCCATGTCCGCGATTATTTGACTGGCTTCGAATGTGGAATTTCTGCGACTTATGAGGCAGCGCGGTCCAACAAAAAGAAACTCATTTACTTGATATTTTTATAGAGCTGGTCGATATGGAAGCAGCGATACCTAATATGTATTTTTTTTCCCTATTTAAAAAAAAAAAAATCTTACTTTAGTTTGGGAAGGACTTTTTTTTACTTGGAACTTAAATGTATTTTGTAAAACTTATTTTTTAACTTATTTTTTCACTTTATTTTTTGTCCCACTCTGGTACTTCAACTTTTTGGTGTCTGATCCCCTTTACAATGTATCATAATACTTCTGTATTGTAATGCATTGGCTATAAGTGTATTACACACTGTGATACACTTCAGCCTGATTGCCTATGAGATCCAGGGGGCTGCATCCCACAGGCTGTCATGGAAGACATTGGGCTACCTTCCCTGCCGTCATGGCAGCGCAGGGACCCGATGGCCACCTCACATCCAGCAGGATCCCACACATGCCACGTTCAGCGCTGACTGTGGCAGTGTGAGGGTTAATATGTCGGCATCAGTGTTTTCACTGATGCCGGCACATAGAGCAAGGGTTAGGCTATCAGTGACTGCCGGACTTCTGCCGCTGATCGGGCGTGCGTAGTTCCTGCACCCGCCCGATTAGTCCGCCATACATGTATGGCGCTAGGCCTTAAGTCATATCCACTAGTGCCTTACATGTACAGCATGGGTCCATAAGGGGTAAATAAATCCTTACCATCTTTAGGAATCAAAACAATAATTGCTTCTTCCATTGACTGAGGCAACTTTTCTGTCCTCATAGCCTCACACAGGGATTCCTTAAATTCTGGTTGGAGTATTTGACTAAAATCCTTATTTATCCTCCTGGCGCTTTCCTATCCCTGACAGATCTCAAGGCCCTTAATAACTCTTCCAGATATATTTCTTTCTTCATTTGGTCTCTTTGACTAAATTACAGTTTTTTTTAAAGGGTACATCATTCAAGTACTGGCATAAATCTTTATTTTCATAAAGTATTTTTGATCTATATAAGTCTTGATAGTAGGGCCCAAAGACCTCACTTATAATTTCTTATTACCCCTATACAAGATTATCTCTGTTGATTTTTCACTATATTAGGTCTTGCCCACTTTTTCTCCCTGCGAAAAAACTTAGCCTCCTGAAAAAAACAATGTTGTTTGAGATTTTTTAATATATATATCTTTAACCTGCTCTTGTTCCTCTTCCCATTTTCTAATTTCTGTTCTGCAATCTCATTTTTTTCTTTTATTCATTGTCCCAATAATTCACATTATTAAACAAAATTCCTCTTAAAAAGGCCTTTGCCATATCCCAAATCACGTGCTTAAGAGTCTTTATTCACCTTAAAAAAAAGTTCTTCCTTAATCTCTTCCTTATCTTTTAACAGAGTTAACCAATGAGAGTTAAATATAAACAGTGCAAGGGCCCTGCATAGTAGCAAGTTCAGCCTCCAGAACAACAGAGCAATGATCTAATAAAGCCATAGGAACATATTTTATTTTTGTTATATTTTTTTACAGCAGTTTTCTATTTCCCAGGATCATATCAATCCTCAACCAAGTTTGGTGTGTTTTTGAATTACAGGACTAGGTTCTTTCTTCCGGGTTTAATAAACGCCAAACAATTAAAATTAAACTCAGCTATTAGGTTGGCCAGGTTAGTATTATAAAATTAAGTTTTACTATTAGATAGTCTATCCTTACTTGGATCCATCACCGCATTGTAATCTCCTACTTCAATCAAAATACAATCTTACTTATCTAGCATATATTTCTGCAAATCATAAAGCACATCAGGCTTATATAGAGGCGGAATATAAATATTAGCTATCACCATCCATACATCATTTATATTACACTGTAAGAAGAGATACCTGCCGCAATCATCCACCTTGCATGCCACGTATTCATAGTTGACTTTATCATGCACCAAAATGGACACTCTTCTCGAATATGATGTATATATGGAATGATATCCACCCTCTATCCATCTTTTCTCCACCCACCTCACTAAATCTCTATCCAAATGTGTTTCTTGCAGGCAGATGACGGCTGGCATGTATATCCTTATCCAGTCAAAAATAGCAAACCTTTTTAGTATTTCCCTTAACCCCCGTACATTAAGTGATATTGCCCTCATCATTTAGAGAAAATAAAAAAAGCAATTTTCTCTACTTTCTCTCCCCATAGAGCCCCTCATACCTTCCCATCCCAAGTAGCTCCCCTCTGAAAAAGATAGATAGCTCCAAAACTATGCATATTACTCCATATATCCCCCCTCGCCTTTATTAGTATCAAATCACTTCTCACAGTCATTTGCTTCTTTGGGAGACTGAAAAAAAGAGATCCTTTCTGATACGCCACCCAAAGTTTAGCAGGAAATAACAGACTATACTTCAGTCCAGCCAGCCTTAATCTCTTTATTATATTCATATATTTTTCCTGTGCTTGGTAGTAATCGCTGAATAATCCAGGAACAGTCTTATTCTTGTCCCCTCAATCTGAAATTTATCAGAGAGTCTAGACTCTTGCAAAATAGCATCCCGATCTTTAGAGAGATGAAACAACCAGAATTGATCTTGGATATTTCCCTGGTACTCTCTCTTTACTAGGGACCCTATGGGCTCTCTCTATAGCAAAAAAAATTTGAAACTGTTCCAGGCTTACAGTTCTCAAGGAACCATTTCTCCATAAATTCAACACAATTGGATCCCTCTGTGCCCTCTGGTATTCCCACACATCTCAGATTTGTTCTTCTTGTCCTATCTTCTAGATCTATTAATGTATTCTCCATTTCCACCTTTGTTTGCTACATCCTTCTCCAATTAATGTATTAAATCTTCCACTACCAATGTTCTACTCTCCATTTCTTGCAGACATTCTTTCAAATTTGCTAAATCATCTCTAATCAAGCTCATGTCTGCTTGTACTGTCCCAATCTGGGTTACTAATTTCCCAATCACATTTTCAAGTCTATTCACAGTATAAAAAGTATTTTTAACCCTTTTAACATTAATTTTAGTTGTTATATCATTTATTTCCTGTCGCCCTGAATAATTTATCATCAGATTTTCTTTCAACTGAGGATCTAATCACTGTATTGACTCTTTCTCAGAATCAGTGGACCTCAATGTGGGGGTTGTAGGGATCAAATAATTATTTAAAGCATTTTGTTTCTGCCTAGTTTCCAGCCCAGTTCCAGATCTTCTATTATTATTGAGCCCCTGCTTATCCTCCCTTTTTTTGCGGCACTTAAATAAAAAAGAAAAATAGACGAGGGAGTGTATCCCAAATAATAAAAAATGAGAAGCCAATACAGAATCACAGTTGTCATCAAGTCCCCAAATATGGCAGCTTTTATATTAAGTGACAGGAAGCAAACACAAAGCGGCTCCTGACCCCCACGGCAACAGAATATGTACCAGATCCTAGAAGTTGACATACCAGTACCGAGTCACAATTGCCAGCAATTCCCCAAATGTAGCAGCCTTTATATTAAAAACCAGGTGACAAACACCTGGACCCTACTCTCAACTTCTTGCCGTCCAATATATTGCAAATTTAGATCAATCTTCCACCTCACATCAGCGGCAGCGATTGAAATCCAGGATTAATAGGTTAAGGGTCCATTCACACATCCGTATTGCATTGCCGATCTGCAAATTGCGGATCCGCAATACACCCGGCCGGCACCCCCATAGAAATGACTATTCTTGTCCTTAATTGCGGACAAGAATAGGATGTGTTTCCGGAGCCACGGACCGTAAGATCGGCGGCACGCTCCGGAAATGCGGATGCGGAGAGCACATAGTGTGCTCTCAGCATCCATTCCGTCCCCATAGAGAATAAATGGGTCCGCACCCGTTCCGCAATTTGCGGAACGGATGCGGACCCATTATTACGGACGTGTGAATGGAGCCTTAAGGTTAGGGGTTAGCAGGTTAATTGCAGGCAAAGTTCCTTAGTCAAAGGTTAGCAAATTTATATGGAGGAGCACATGTGGTTAATGATATCAAACAAAAGACCTTTTCTTGGCTGTCATTGTTTTCTTTCTATTTCTCAGCGATCAACATGGCAGAAGACCTTATAGATAACGTTCTATTTCACTGGATTCTTTCTTGGCGATTCAGACGGCAGTCAGAGATGCTGGATGAAGAATCGGGGAGGAAGAGGAGACGACAGTGGGTCCATCCCATTGTTGCTCAGCGCCTTCACAAAGGTCAATTTCATACATTATATAATGAGCTGCAACATGACCCCGTCAAATTCAAGAACCATTGCCGGATGTCCATGGAAGCTTTTGATCACCTGCTGGTCTGTCTTCATTCTGAACTGACTTTCTTGGACACCAATATGAGGTGCAGCATTACAGCAGAGCAAAGGTTGAAAGTCACCTTGAGGTAAGTGAATTTTATCATTTTAATTAATACTATATATTGAATATTAACTTATGTGAATGAATATTACAACATATTTTTTCTTATTTTTTTCTTTAGATTCCTTGCAACCAGAAATTAGTTTGCATCACTGCACTTCGAGTTTCTGCTTGAGATCTCAACAATCTCTGGGATCGTCTGTCATACCTGCAAAATCATCTGGCAGCAACTCAGAGAAGCGGTGATGCCCACACCTCAGGCAGAAGATTGGCTTCATATCGCCGAGGGATTTCAACAATCTGCACAGTTTCCTAACTACATTGGGGCACTGGATGGAAAACACATCCGTGCAAAGAAGCAGCCACACTCAGGGTCCTGATACTTCAATTACAAGTAATATTTTTCTGTAGTGCTGATGGCCTTGGCTGACAGTAATTACAGGTTTGTAATTGTTGATATCGGGGCCTATGGGACCACTTCAGACGCCCGCATCTTTAGTGCTTCCAAAATGGGTGAACAGCTTCAGACAAACCAGCTTGCCCTGCCAGAGCCCAGAAGACTACCTGATCTGCAGGTCCACCTGCTCCATTTGTGATCGTGGCAGATGATGGATTTGCATTGTCACCTCACCTGATGCGGCCCTTCCCTAGACGCGATCTGAATGACCGGAAGCGGATCTTCAACTATCGATTGACTTGCGTCTGTCGGTATGTGGAGTGCGCTTTCGGAATACTGTCCACTAAGTGGAGAGTGTTCATGTCATCCATACAGATGAATCTGGACAATGCCACCCTGGTGATGCAGGCCTGTGTACTCCTACACAACTTCACCAGGATTCACAATGCCTCCATAGATGCAGAATTGGGCCTAAATATGACATCTTCTGTCATTTTCGACCTGAGCTGGCCTGGATGCCCTGGAATGGCTGGACTAACTGGTCGGGAACTCTATGCCAACTACTTCTGCAGCCCTGAAGGGCCATTGTTGTGGCAGTTGGACACCAGCCCTTGAAGTCGTGCATGGAAAGGCCTCTTTTTGTTAAGAATCGCCACTGCCTGGCAGATGCTTCCTGCAAGCAGTTTGTTTGGTTATATCACCGGCACTAATGTGCAGGCTTCTGCGCTGACCTAGCCTGTAAAAATGCTAAGGCAGTGCTGAAGCCGGCCCATCAGAAATGGTGACATCATCAAAAACACTGCTTGCCTAAAGCATCTGGCCGGCAGTGTGTTGTTTTAAGATCGTTTTACATGCACTATCAAGTGCAGGGCAAGGGAGAGAATTGGAGCATGAAATGCTCTGATGCTCATATCTCAGGGTCTGCCTGTAATAAAATGATTATGTCCGGGTTCAGAGCTTCCTAGGGGAAGGGGACATGATAAATTCTACCGTTTACTATACCTCCATGCAGCTAAAGCATTGGTGTGATAAAAAAAAAATAGAAGTCATTATGTACCATATCATAAAAAATAAGATTTTCCATTGTGCGGCCATTATGTGTATTGGGGACAGAAAATTGTGGTCCACAATGCACCGGCAACGTCCATGCGGCAACCGGGACGGATCAAGACTCGTTCAACTTGATCCGTCTGCACCGCAAATAAATTTTAAAAAAATTATATTTTTTTGCGGTGCAGAGGCATGGACAGAAACACCATGGAAGCAGTCCGTAGTGCTTCTGATCCGTACTTCCGTTCTGCAGAGCAATGCCTATTCCGTATTACGGACCCATTCAAGAGAATAGGTCAGCACCTGTGATGCGGGGTGCACACAGCCAGTGCCCGCATATTTTGGACCCGCTGTTTTCAGGCCTCATTACCACAACCGACAGACGGCTGTGTGCATGAGGCCTTATAATTTATAAAAAAATATTTCTTATAAAATATTAGTCCTTTTGCACATAACTGTGTGCTGCCCATTGCCGTATTGCAGCAAGCAATCTGCAGGTCCGTAATATACGGGCAACGGTCCCTGTGCATTTCTCATCACGGATAAGGATCCATTCACTTGAATGGTTCCACAATCACGGTGATGCAAAACGGACGGATCATGGACTCATTCAAGTAGAATGGGTCTGGATCTGTCCCGGCCGCCGCATGTACGTTCTCCATGCATTGGTGACCGCAAATTGCGATCCCCAATGCATGGAACAGATGCACAACATTCGTGTGCATGAGGCCTTTTTAATAACAATGACCTAAACAGATAATAGGTCATCAATATTAAATGCAAATATACTTTCAAATATTTAAACCAATTTAAAGAAAAACTCTAACAAAACATTTACTATAGCAGAATTTTTTTATTAATAACAAAAATTAAAGATCATACACTTCCCTCATAAAAGGGCCTGGTGTATTCACAATAGGGGGATCAGGGCGATGACGGGAAGGAGGGTTAACTACATTCAACATAGCATTTCTAGATAATCAACCATGTGATGTGGATCCTGCTGGCCAGTGAACAGGTCGAGAAGCAGCGACATAGCAGAAATGCACCGCGCATGCCGTTCTTCTGGCACATGGCGCAAGGTAGGAGCTAGCCGTTTTAAGATCGCTTCTTCCTTGCCGTCAGACCTATTCCGGTTTAGATATTCCATTACCATCATATCTACCTGTCCTCGAAGATCTAAACCGGAATCGGTAATGACTCTTCGGCCTCCTCTGCCAGGAGAATGGCAAACGGGTGCAGCAGCTGCTTCTTGGCTGACTTGAGGGTTTTCCGGTACTGCTTCAGGAATTACATCCCTTTCCTCCAATGGTTGCTGCAGTTGTGACCCAGATGATTCCTCCATGGCTTCTGGGTGATCAATCTCTTCTTGTTGTTCATCCACTTCAATGGACGGCGCTTGTGATGCAGAATTCCCGGAGAGGTTGTTTCACCAGTTTGTACTCAATAAATGTGGTACTTCACACTGTAGCACATGTCCCCTACATGTCATATTGCTAATATTTTTCATTATATGCTTCTAGGTTGCGCCGCTATAGCCCTAATCTGTTTAGGCACCCTGTATGCTAATTACTAGCATCGGAACAGGGAGGAGGAGGCATCAGCTTTTCTCACTGGGCGTTTTTTCTATCTGGCTGTGGCGCAATCCCATCAAAGCAGATCACATCACAACCAGGGAGAAAGTGAGATGTTTTTTCTCAATGGCTGTGACGCGCTCCGCAGTGATTGGACAGTGTCACAGCCAGATAGAATAATCGCCCAGTGAGAAAAGCTGATGTCTCCTCCTCCCTGTTCCGATGGTAGTAATTAGCATACAGGGTGCCTAAACAGAAAGGGGGCTACAGCGGCCCAACGGAGAAGCATATCTTGAAAAATATTAGCAATATGACATGTAGGGGACATGTACCACATTTATTAAGTATAAACTGGTTAAAGGTCCACTATACTAAAAATATAACATAAAAATTACTTACCTTCTTACTTCCATAATTTGTTTGAGAATCTGCAGATGATGGGTGTACATGTAAGTTTTTTTTTCCCTCTGTCACCGCTCCTCTGTTGCGTATTAAAAGTTCTCTCCGAAACTGGTCCTGACAGGCATACCAGCGTTTCTTTATTTGTTCTACTGAAAAAATAAAAAGTAATTTAAATTTTTTATTATTATTACAAATTTACTTGACAATTTTAGAATAAAACTTCAAAGTGAGATTTAGCTCCTGTGCACACAATCAGTGCTGTTCTGTGACATATGGCCTGTTCACAGACCATGTGTCTCACAGGGCAAACGGTCATGTGCAGAAGGGATAATACAAACATCCTTCTAGTATTAGGGCTCATGCACACGGCCCGCATATGGCACTCCCTAATGCACGGAATGACCATTCAAAGGCCATTTCCATGAAGCCTATTATCAATTCATATTGAAGAAATGTATAATTGTAAATTCATAAATATGGTTATTAAAGTTGAAAAGATTGTTTGCCATTCTCTGAATAGGCCTCTTGCACAAAATATATATAATGTACTATATTTACACAAAGTGAGTTGGCATCTGTCATGAAGAAGCATATAATATGTACAAAGGTACACTATCTATGCTGTTCCAGGACATATGGCCCACTCATGGAACACATCCGTGGAGCACGGTCCATGTAAAACTTGCCATGCTCTGGAGTGCAGGAGCACACAGCGTCATAGCAACCAGTGACGCTGTGCACTCTTGCGCGCCAGTGCACATCAGGCTGGGTTTACACGGACTGTGCTCCATGGATGTGTGTATGAAGCAATTTAAAATACACATAATTTTTATTTAATTTACATACTCACACATTTTTTCTTTCTTTTGCTTTGATCCAGAGGTCCATGCACTTGGCAGCAATTCTTTGCAAACTTCCTCCCATGACCGATACTTTGCAACCCTGTCATGATAAACTTCTGCCCTGGTGTCCCACAGGGCTGGGCGCTCCTGGATGAGCACTATGAGCTTTTCTACCCCAAATGAGCAAATTTTGTTTGGCCTATCTCTTGCACCACTTTCACCACTTGCACCACTTTCTGCTGCCAACTTCTCCCTGGTGCTGAAGGTCACATGGGTAGGATTCTTTTTTTTCTGCAATTGCAGATGACATGCGGATGACACTTGGCACCTTTCCGCTTGTCATCTGCATTTTTGCAGACCCATTGACTACAATGGGGCAACGGACCGCAATTTGCAGGCAAAAGTAGGACATGCTCTACTTTTTTTCCGGATCCGCATAACGGAACGGAAATGCGGATGCGGACAGCAAACTGAATGCTGTCCACATCTTCTGCGGCCCCATTGAAATGCATGGGGCCAGATCTATTCTGTATTTGTTCCGCAATTTTGCAGAATGGATGCAGATAAAAAATACGGATGTGTAAATGGACCCTAAGACGCTGACAGTTGCCTAGTAGACCCAGCCCTCAGGCTGTATCTTCTTGGCTTCTATAGCTAGCAGGCTCTGATGCATGTGGAAGGCATCAGGGCTGCCATGGTAACCAATCAGCCCTCTGTCAGTGCAGCATGGGGGGCCAATGGAATCAGAGGGTGCCCCCTCCCTCTGTACACCCCACATGTGCTGCGGTCAGCGCTGACCGCGGCATATGAAAGGGTTAATCCGCCGGCATCAACGCATACAATGATGCCGGTGGATGTAGCATGGGGCCAGCTATCAGTAACAGCCGGGCCAGTGCTGCCGATTGGGCAGGTGCAGCTCCTGCACCCGCAAAATCACATCATGTACATGCACTTGAGAATGCGGTAAGGCATTACATTCCCCCACGTACATGTACGTGATATTGCAGGAAGGGGTTAAAGCAATTGTTTGTCATCAATCCATTTAAATCAGTAAGGAGTATATTTCCACATCATTTTCTTGGCTAGAAAATATTTTGGGCAATTATTCTCAAATGCTGCCACATCACAAACTGGCTAAAACAATAAATGTGGGGGTTACAATTACATTTGAAGATCACTGCAATGAACATAACATGTTATGGTTGCGGTAGGCAATTGTTAGGGAAGATGAATACGTTTTAGCTGATTTTCTGGTAACTACTCAAGTGAATCCATTTTACATAGTCAAATCTAGCTTATCTTTAGAGATAAGGATTCTGTGTTATGCTAACAAAATTCAGTTTTATAGGCTATTTTGCATTAGAGATAGCAGACTTCTTAAATATAAAATCTAGTAACATCTAGAAATCCTGTTTAATCATATGTATTCACATTTTTAGCAGTTTTTAGCAATGTTGCCGTTTTCATCAAAGCAATGCATTTTATTTTATCTTAATGGTTTGGACAAATTGCACTGACTACAGTCATTCTTAATATATTATTTCTGGGGGAACAAGGCATTTCCTTCAACCAACCTAACCTTGTTGCCATATTGTCTTCCTCAGTGTGTAACTGTCATATAAGAATTTATAATTGTAAAAATTAAAAAGAATAAAATGTATAGAACACTAACAGTAGATTCTGCAGATGGGACATTGATCAATGGATTTATTCTGATTGCCGATTTTTGGAGTTCGGAAACAATTTTCCTGTATTATAGGTTTTTTGCTTTCCTCTGGATCAACCAGGTCGGATGATAGGTAATTATAGTATGTAAATTTATTGATTGCTTTTTGGCAGAGCTATATTTTTCATTAAATACACAAGGCAAGTGCCAACAGGTGGCAAGCTAAAAGGGCACCGTGCCACAGATAGAAACAAAGCTTGTGTCAAGCACTCTGTTCCCAATAAAAGAAATTGAAACATAGCATGCATTACAAGAGAGTAACCCTCTATATTCTGCTTCATTAACATTCCTGGGTCTTAGGCACTGGTTTATTCTAATATAGAACAACTGTGGCAGCTACTGGTACACAGGCACTGAGTTTGGCACTTTTAAAGGGCTCTGTGGATATCATTATTATAGAGGAACTTCTGACATAATTATTGGAACAGGAAAACAGTGGCACTGTTTGCAGGATTTTATGAACATGTAATATTGCAGATTAAATAAACTTTGTAAAAGGAAAATATATTTGTTACCCATTGCAAACAATTACATAATTTACATTTTCTATAATATCTTATGAAAAGAAAGCTGTAGTGTGATAGGTTGCTAGAAGTAACAAATACATTTTTATTTTTGACAATTCCATAAGTCTAAGATTGGTACTATGACAAGTACAATGTGTTTTGTTTTATAGCAATTTTACTATTCCTGTAGTTATTGTTAGATCACTATTGTTGGCAATGCAATGATGTTATTACAGATGGTCTCTCATGGATGAGAACAGGTACAGTTTATAATATAATTTAGGCACTGCATCATTTTATCATGACACTACTGTATAGCTACTGCATAGTGTCCTTATTTTCAGTATATAAATGTAGTATCTTTAGGCACATGCCTTGGTACCATTTGGTACCAGTTAGCATGGCTTTGCACTATAATAGTTGTAGTGAGAATATTTTTTGTTGCAAGTCTTCAATGAAGAGATGGCTCTGTTGATAGGATTGTCCTAAAGTGTCCAGTGTAAAGCTCCTGTGATATACGTTTCTTACTAGTAGACAAAAAGAAAATTATAGGGACATATAAACTATAGGAATGTTAATTAAATGCTAATTTATGTATGTTATGGCAATTATTAAAATAATTTAAAAATGCAATGTATAAGACATGGAAAATCTTTATGTTTGGCAAATTGGACATTATTGAAAACAATTACTAGAATGACCATAATAAATCAATGGCAAATAGAATTGCATTTATTGCTCAAATTTTCCTTTATCAAAATAATCATTCGACATGCAGTACTACATAGTCAACAAAGCTGTTTTCCAACATGGGTGAAAAGTTTCCGATGGGGGTCTTGCCACTGGCGCTCCCACTAATCACACAACCAGATGTCCTATGTCAAGGGAAGGGTGGGGGGGATGAATGGATGGGCTCAAAGGTACTAGGTTTTAGAATATAGAGATGGATCTAAGGGTATTGTTTGTAATGATGTTGAAACTATAGTAATATGTTTTTTATATGTGTATAAGCCTCTTTTGGTATTTTTGTGTTTCTGGTTCTGTTGAAAAGTTTTTGTAATCACTATTGAAGAAAATTTAATAATAAAAAAAGGATGTCCTATGTCCACAGTCTAAATGGATTGATAGCTCTAAAGCATGACCGCTGCTCCACTTGAACAGGAGACATAGGGGTGAGACTCTCAGCCAATAAACATTTTGTTCTACTTGTCCTACATTGTTACAAAGTAGATTGTTGTTTTTGGTCATTAAAACACAACTATAGTATACGTTTATGAACTGTATATAACTGTATGCCCCTCATCATACCATATTACTAAAATTATAGTGACAAAATAAGATTGTTCTAAGACCCAACTCTTACCATCTGTTAAATTATCCATACACTAAGGACAAAATTCCACATAGGGGTGGTGATTGAGCTTTTATGGGCAGTATGCTTTTTTTTTTTTACTGTTTTGCATGCTCATCCACAGACTCAAACAGATCCCATTAGTCCAGCTTCTATTGTCTTTAACTGAAATCATTTTGTAAAGCTCTAACAGGAATCCAGTCAAAAAGACAGAAACCTTGACCCAATAGGACATACCCTTTTTTAAGCCATTGCAGTATGTCAGGTGCCTTTGTATTCTTCATGTGCTGTAGCTTCCATAATAACCAGAAACCATAACAAATATGTAAACAGAACCTAAAAAGGTAAATGAAGACTGCTATAGCAAAAAGGGTAATAATCTCAATCAAAATTTACAGAACTTTTTTGGGGGAGGACCATTTTTATAATGTATGACATCAAGTGATTCTCAGTTTTTCTAGAACTATACATTATTTGAACAAGAGTAATGGCATCACAGAAGATCATTTTTTTCAGCAGTGTACTAATTGCATCTCAAGAGTCTATTTGCAATGTGCTACAAAAGCAATAAGAAGCCTGTTTTGGACAGATGTAACCTTAGGATAAATTTTTCTGACAAAAACAGAATTGCTGACTAATCAGTACAAAATGAGTAAATGTGTATACATCCCAAATGTGAGAAAGGTTAGGAATGCTTCATAGAAAGGCATCACTGTTTGGAGGCTTTGCACATGGATATGTTGTTTTATTGGTGCGCTGATTTGTTTCTAAACTTTCAATTAAACCTGGTTTTCCCATCACAATATTTACCAATATATTGATAATGATAGGTAGAGATAAGCAAAGTTTTGAAAATTTTGAATCAGCCGATTGGTCAAAGTTTGCTTAGAAATTTGATTTATTATGAATTAATTAGTCACAAATCGCTATAAATCAGGTATACCCATGCATCACATTGCTGACAGAATGTATGGAGTGGGCTGCTGCAGTGAGCCCACTTCATACACCTGGCTGCAATGATTGGGAATGGTCATCCACTGAATCCAGTCATGTAACCCCTCAGATGCCGCGATCAACACTTATTGCGGCATTTGTGAGGTAAGGCAAAGGAATGTGGCTCCCTCTGCTTTCTGATCTCCTTTTGAAGCTTCCCATGGCTGTCATGGTAACCTTCCTGCTGCGCTATGGAGAATGCTCAGCTTGGCAAAAAGCATTTAAAAATGTTATTCACCCTAAGGGATTAAAACATCACAGGTTCTAGCCCCCTAAGGGGGTTAAAAGTTGTCACTGTAAAAAAAAAAATAATAAAAAAAAAATTTTTAATTTTTTTTTTGAAGTTTAAATGATTAGGTATTGCCTTATCTGAAAATGTCTGAACTAATAAAATATAAAAAAACAAAAACACACCATTGACCATTTTTGTCCCCTTTCCCCCCCACAAAAATTTGAATAAGGCCTCATGCACATGACCGTTTTTTTTTTTACGGTCCACAAAAACTGGGTCCGTAGGTCCGTGATCCGTGACCGTTTTTTCGTCCGTGGGTCCACCTTGATTTTTGGAGGATCCACGGACATGAAAAAACTGTCATTTTGGTGTCCGCTTGGCCGTGCGGAGCCAAACGGATCCGTCCTGACTTACAATGCAAGTCAATGGGGACGGATCCGTTTGACGTTGACACAATATGGTGCAATTGCAAACGGATCCGTCCCCCATTGACTATCAATGTAAAGTCAGGAGTTAATATACCATAGGATCGGAGTTTTCTCCAATCCGATGGTATATTTTAACTTGAAGCGTCCCCATCACCATGGAAACGCCTCTATGTTAGAATATACAGTCGGATTTGAGTTACATTGTGAAACTCAAATCCGACAGTATATTCTAACACAGAGGCGTTCCCATGGTGATGGGGACGCTTCTAGTTAGAATATACTACAAACTGTGTACATGACTGCCCCCTGCTGCCTGGCAGCACCCGATCTTTTACAGGGGGCTGTGATCAGCACAATTAACCCTTCAGGTGCCGCACCTGAAGGGGTTAATTGTGCGTATCATAGTCCCCTGTAAGAGATCACGGGTGGACCGGCGGTGATGGCCGTTTCGCGCAAAATCGCGCTTCCTCGGACCGCTCATGACGTACAAGCGCACAGACGTACATTTAAGGGCAGCCGCAGGTCATCACCATGACGACCACAGACGCTCCCCAGGTGCGCCGCTGTAAGAGATACAGAAAGGGAACACTGAAACATTTTATATATGCCACAAAGCACTGGAAAAAGATAAAATAACACAATATCAAAGACTGGAGGAGACAATTTACAAAAGCATACAAAGAGGTACTAGAAAGCAAAAAATGATGCAATGAAGATGATGTATAAATGATACGTCCCTTTGATGGTATGAGACAACCGGCAATACCCCTCTCAAGAAGGGGGGTGGGGGAGGGGAATTCTATTTAAACCACACAGCACCGGGAATGTAAGCAAAGGGAGGGACAAAAAAAGGGGGCAATGAACCTGAGATAACAGGCAAGAACAATGTGCCACGACAAAACGAGTGGCGTCCTATAATGGGAGAGCAAAGGGACTTTAAAGAAAAACAGCCATGTCATTCTTGTCGTTCAGGCCATATGGCCCCATGGCACCCGTTCTGATGATCCATCGAGCCTCCCGCTGCAACAAGAGGCGGTGGCGATCTCCACCCCGCGGGATGGGTCCCACCGCCTCGATGCCAGCAAAGGAGAGGCTGAATGGATCACCATTATGGGCTGAGCGAGCATGGTCGATCAGGCGGGGCGAACCAATAATGTAGGCCAGTGGAATACAGGCCCCAAAAATTATGAATTCAACTGACAGAAAAGAACAAGTGATTATGTGACTTGAGGTATATTATGCGGTCAGTGGATAACAATTTTAATGCAGGCCAGTGGAGTACAGGCCCCAAACATTATGCATTCACCGGACAGAATAGAACAAGTGATTATGTGGCTGGAGGTATATTAGACGGTCAGTGGATAACAATTTTACTGTACAATTTCAGGCATGAGGCATTCACCTGACAGAAAAGAACTTGTGATTATGTGGGTGGAGGTACATTAGGCGGTCACTGAATAACAGTTTTACTGTAGGTCAGTATAGGCCCCAAAAATTAGGCATTCACATGACAGATAAGAATTTGTGGTTATGTGGCTAGAGGTAAATTAGGCGGTCACTAAATAATAAAATTTCTGTAGGCCAGTGGAGTACAGCCCCAAAAACTAGGCATTCATCTGACAGAAAAGAACTTGTGATTATGTGGGTGGAGGTACATTAGGCGGTCACTGAATAACAATTTTACTGTAGGTCAGTATAGGCCCCAAAAATTAGGCATTCACATGACAGATAAGAACTTGTGGTTATGTGGCTGGAGGTATATTAGGCGGTCACTAAATAAAATTTTTACTGTAGGCCAGTGGAGTATAGGCCCCAAAAATTAGGCATTCACCAGACAGAAAAGAACAAGTCATTATATGGCTGGAGGTATAAATAGGCGGTCAGTGGACAACAATTTTACTGTAGGCCAGTGGAGTATAGGCCTCAAACATTAGGCATTCAGCGGACAGAAAACATCAAGTAATTATTTGGCTGGAGGTATATTAGACGGTCAGTGCATAACAATTTGACTGTAAGCCAGTGAAATACAGGCCCCAAAAATTATGCATTCACCTGACAGAAAAGAACAAGTGATTATGTGGCTGGAGGTATATTAGACGGTCAGTGGATAACAATTTTACTGTAGGCCGGTGGAGTATAGGCCCCAAAAATTATGCATTCACCTGACAGAAAAAGAACAAGTTATTTTGTGGCTGGAGGTATATTAGGCATTCGCTGAATAACAATATTACTGTAGGCCAGTGGAGTAAAGGCCCCAAACATTATGCATTCACAGGACAGAAAAGAACAAGTGATTATGTGGCTGGAGGTATATTAGACGGTCAGTGGATAACAAGTTTACTGTAGACCAGTACAGGCCCCAAAAATTCAGCATTCAACTGACAGAAAATAATTTGTGACAATGTGGCTGGAGGTACAATAGGCGGCCACCGGCTAAAAATTTGACTGTAGGCTAGTATAGGCCCCAAAAATTAGACATTTACCTGACAAAAAAGAACAAGTGATTATGTGTCTGGAGGCACATTAGGCGATCAACGGATAAACATTTTACTGTAGGCCACTGGAGTATACGCCCCAAAAATTAGGCATTTACCTGACAGAAAAGGCCTTTTATGCCGCTGTATATACATAAGACAAGGACAATTTATTGTTGTGGTTGGTGGCAGATATGTGTGGCCTGGCATGAGGAAATTTAATTAAATGTGGTTGTCACAGATGTTGAATTCCTCCAAGATCCATGCCTCCATCATTTTTAGAAATGTGAGGTAGTCCACACTGTCGTGAGGTGGGAGAGTGTGCTTATCGGTCACGATCCCCCCTGCTGCGCTGAACGTCCTTCCGGACAGGACACTCGACCAGGGAAAAGCCAGGAGTTCCATAGCAAATTGTGCCAGCTCTGGCCATAGGTCCAGCATGAACACTCAGTAGTCCAGGGGTTCCTCGTTTCTCAGAGCGTCCACATCGGCAGTTAACCTGATGTAGTCGGACACCTGACGGTCTAGGCATTCCCTGAGGCTGGATCCAGAGGGCGGCTCTCAATGGGTTGGCTGCAAGAATGATCTCATATTCGAAGTGACCAACACATCTTCAAACCGCCCTCTTCTTGAAGACGCGAAAGGAAGACCCCTCTGTGATGCTGGTAACATGTCCGCCATTTTGTGTTTGTACCAGAGGTCTAATTACGTTGCCACATAGTATTGGTCCTTGCCCTTTATGCTTTTTATACGGGGGTCCCTCTTCAAACACTGGAGCATGAAGGCCCCCATTAGCACAAAATTGGAAGTGGTGGAGCACCCTGGATGCAGCTGGATCCCTGGTGTTGTCCTCGGTCTCTTCCCCCCCAAGCCGAGGACAACACCAGGGATCCCCAAAAAGTTTAAAGTCCCCCTCAAAGCCTGCTCTTTTTTCTCCTCCTCCGCCTCCTCCCCCCAGTCACCATCCTTCTCTGACTCCTCTTCAGACTCCTGCTGTCTTGTCTCAGATGGAGTAGCCTCCCTGGTAATTCATTCAGCAATGTGACTTCCTCATCTTCCAACTCCTGCTCCTCGACGGCTTGATCAATGACACAACACAATGCAAGCTCCAGAAAGAAGACATAAGATACCATGTCACTGATGGTGCCCTGTCTGCGATTGACCAGTTTGGTGATCTCATCAAATGGCCGCAGAAGTCTGCATGCTTCGCGCATGAGCAGCCACTGGCGCGGTAAAAAAAAAAAAACAATCTCCTCAGAACCTGTCCTGCCCCAGAGTTCGTACAGGTAGTCGTTAACGGCACGTTGCTGCAGGAGCAGCCTATCAAGCATATACAAGTTGAAGTTCCAGTGCGTCGGGCTGTCACAAATCAGACGTCTGACGGGCAGGTGGTGTCGCCGCTGAGCATCAACAAGGCGAGCCATGGCCGTGTATGATCTTCTAAAATGGCCAGATATTTTCCTGGCCTGCCACAAGACGTCCTGGACCCCGGGGTATTCAGCAACGAATTGCTGCACGATTAAATTCATGACATGTGCCATGCACGGCACGTGTATCATCTTGCCTGTTTAAGCGCGCTCAGCAGACTGGCACCGTTGTCACAAACCACTTTACCAACTGTCAAATTGAGCGGGGTAAGCCACTGATCTGCCTGTGACCGCAAAGGTTAAAGCAGTGCAGGACCGGTGTGGCTCTTGTCTTCCTGGCACAACAGCCACAGCACAGCATGACAACTTCTCACCTATCATGTCAAATAGGTTCCGGGGAGCTTGGGGGGTGCAGGGGAAGAGGCGGTAGCAGTGGAAAATGAGGAGTCAGCCGAGGAGGAGACGGAGGATGGCGTAGGAGGAGGAGAAGAAGAGGCAGGCCTGCATGCAATCCGTGGCAGTAACACCAAATCAACATGGGTGCCACGGGTCGCATGCTTGATGGCCGTCAGAAGGTTCAATCAGTGTGCAGTAAAAGTTATGTACCTTCCCTTCCCGTGTTTTTTAGACCACATGTCTGTGGTCAGATGTATCTTGGCACCGACACTGTGCCAGAGATATTTTCAATCACAGCTGCATGTGGCCATATAGCTCTGGGATTCCCTTCTGGGATAAATATTTCCTTCCGGGGACCTTCCATTGCGGTGTGCCAATGGCCACAAATTTTCTAAAGGCCTCCGAGCCAACCAGTTTATATGGCAGTAGTTGGCGGGCTAGCAGTTCTGACAAGCCAGCGGTCAGCCATTAGGCAAGAGGGTTACCCGGCGTCATCAACTTTTTACGCTCAAACAATTGGGCCACTGAAGCCTGCCTTTTGCCAGATGAACGCGGCAACAGCACGGTGGAAGGTGGAGTGAAGGACAAATGGTAGGAGAGAGGAGAAGGAGAAGAGGCAGGACGAGGAGCGTCGGGAGTGTGGCTATGTGGGTTCTGAAGGTGTTGATCCCACTGGGCTCAGTGATGGGAGACTAGGTGCCTTCTTAAGGCGGTCGTCCATCGGCAAGTGTTGGGCTTACCGAGACTTATGCATTGACAGCACAGGCTGCAGATGGCAAGACTATTGTAAGCAGCTGACAGGTTAAAAAAAGCCCACACTGCGGAGCCATGTGCCGGCGTCCTAGGAGCGCAAGATGTGACCGTGCATGGTGGATGGCTTGCTCCAGATACATTTTTTTGTCTGCTTTTTGCCTCCTGTACACTGCAAGTTCTGCCTGCTTCTCTTCCTTTTCCTCCCTATCTACTGCTCCGTCTCTTCCACTGAACTCCCCTCCTCTTCCTTTCTTGTGGGAACCCACGTGACGTCCATCAAAACGTCATCATCGTCACCTTCACCACCACTGACATTAGATATCTTGGAGTAGGCAGCAACAGCGGGGACCACCCTCCTTGGGCTGTTCTTGGTACTGTCATCAGACCGCTGTGTGGCTGCTGTTGCTACCTCCTCTTCCTCATCCAATGCCAAGAATGGCTGCGCATCGGTAAGGTCTGGGAATGGATGGGAAAATAAGTCCTCTGACTTAAGTGGAGGGGCTATGATGGTGGTGGTGTCTTTGTGGGTGCACATAGCAGAGAGTGAGGAGGGTGCAAATATAGAGGATGAGGAGGGTGCAGAAGCGGAAGGCTAAGTGAGCCACTTAACCAACTCTGGTGCTTCCTTTGACGTAATCGCACGCACCTTTTCTAACTTCCCAGAACTAATAGAACCCCTCAATCAGTATTTTGTGGAAACAGGTATAAAGAACCTTTTAATCAATATTTGGTGGAAGCAGGTATATCACACCCCTCAATCAGTATTTTGTGGAAGCTGATATATGGTAGGCCTCAATCAGTTGTTAGTTGAAGCAGGTATATCAAAACCCGCAATCAGTTTTTTGTGGACGCAGGTATTTGGAAAACCTCTATCACTTTTTTTTTAAGCTGATATATGGAAGGCCTAAATCAGTTGTTAGTCGATGCTGGTATATCACCCTCAAGCAGTAATTTTGTGGATGCAGGTATATGGAAAACCTCAATCACTATTTTGTGGAAGCTGATAGATTGCAGCCCTCGATAAGAATTTTCTGGAAGCATATAAATGCACTATAATAAACTTTCTATATTAGAAATTATAATATAAGTATATCACACCCAGTGCCGCTGATAGGCCAGTTCAGCTGGCCCAGTTGTACCGGGCCCGGCTGGCAGGGGGGCCCGGGCTGCCGACTCCCGAGCCATTTTAATTTTTTTGCTGTCAGTGGGCTGGCTCCAGTAACAGCAGGCAGTGTGGGGGCGGCGCTCACTCACTGACGTCACACGCCTGCTCCTCCCACTAGGCGGCGCAGGCGCGTGACGTCAGTGAGTGAGCGCTGCCGCCCGCACTTGTTACTGGAGGCTGGAGGGTGGAGGGAGGAGGCAGGAGCTGAATGTAAGGTAGTATTTTAGTAAAGAGATGAGCGCTGTGCCTGTGCTAAAATTAAAGTTACTGTCTGCAGCCTGCACGGCTGCACCGATTTATTAATGTATACTACTGTGAGTGGCGGGGGGGATCTATATGGATGACGTCATGACGGCACTGTTATAGGGAGGGCGGGGGATCCGTGGATGGCACTGTTATGGGGGGGGGGTCTGTCATGTGGATGACAATTATGGGGGGGGGGGCGGGGGGTCTGTGGATGACACTTATGGGGGGGATCTGTGGATGGCACCATTATGGAGGGGGATCTGTGGATGACACTGTTATGGGGGGGATCTGTGGATGACACTGTTATGGGGGGATCTGTGGATGACTGTTATGGGGGGGATCTGTGGATGGCACTGTTATGGAGGGTTTCTGTGAATGGCACTGTTATGGAGGGGTATCTGTGGATGACACATAGCATAAGATGCTATATACGGTATGTGTCATCCACAGATCCCCCTCTATAACAGTGCCATCCACAGATCCCCCCATAACAGTGCCATCCACAGATCCCCCCATAACAGTGCCATCCACAGATCCCCTCCATAACAGTGCCATCCACAGATCCTCTCCATAACAGTGCCATCCACAGATCCCCTCCATAACAGTGCCATCCACAGATCCCCTCCATAACAGTGCCATCCACAGATCCCCTCCATAACAGTGCCATCCACAGATCCCCTCCATAACAGTGCCATCCACAGATCCCCTCCATAACAGTGCCATCCACAGATCCCCTCCATAAAAGTGCCATTCACAGATCCCCTCCATAACAGTGCCATTCACAGATCCCCTCCATAACAGCGCCATTCACAGACGACCCCCCAGCGCCATAAATATCACTTGTAGACAAATCTGCATGTTGTTTCAAGGCGGCGTCTGGGGAGGGGCCAAGGGCGGGGCCAGGGGTGTGGCTGAAGGAGGGATCAGGGGGTGGAGCTGAAGGGGGCCTCGTCATGTATGCTGTACGGGGCCCCATGATTTCTATCAGCGGCCCTGATCACACCCCTCTGTGTATCACATTTATCAATAGCACAACATTACCAGTCCTTAAAAGGATCTTCGTGGCCCTATTAGCAAGCGTTTGGTGTCCCTAAGTTCCTAACAGCCTGTACCTGCTCCAAAATGCAACCTCTCCCTACACTGGCAAAACACATAATGCAAAATGGCTGCCAGATCGGGTTCTGTTATAGGGTTGGGGGTGTGTCCATGTGCTGAAACGTCTTAATTGGCTGTCCTGTCCCACCTGATGGATGTCCCATGGGTCAAAGTTTGGCGCAATGCAAAAGAATATGGTGCCGACGGACATCGCCATATGTTCGCATGTTCAGAGGATCGCACAAAGTTCACCGCGAACCGACCACCGGGCGAACTGCAAGTCCATCACTAGTCATCATTAAGACCTGACACCCCTAAGGGTTTGCATAAAAAAAATAATGATTTCCATATTCTACTATATACTGCTTCCATAGTCAACTATACATGTAAAGGGAGGGACTGTAGTACTAGTAATCTCCTCAGTGATCGATTGCTGTCAAAACAAGTAATGAGGAAAAGGACGAGGAGGAGAATAAGGCACAACAAGGTTGATGGGAAGGAAAAACAGCTTCCTTAGTGCTGATTCTAAGAAAAACCGAGATATTGGGTGAGCACTCTTCACTTGGTCTTATAATAAAAGTTTAATTAAACTCAGATAAAATACTTATATAGCATAAAATTGACATGTATGTGACATAAACCGCAAAATAATATACAATGTAAAACAATTCTCATGAAATCACATCAATTCACAGGTGGGAAGGATCCCTTATGTCCACTGTAATTGGCTGAAAGTTCTGTGTTACTGCAAAGTGATAAAGTGTTCTGCAGTTATTCAGACTCAAATCTGTATGTATATGAGTATACACGCACTGGGAATATAAAGTCTAATCTCTAATTTGTAGACAATCTTGAATGGTGATCTTCATTCACACAATATTGCACATATACTTAAATTCCTTTTGGTAGATGACACATTGGGTCATATATTGCATTTGATACAGTCTTGTACCTGTGGTATGCAGGTTTTATATCTGAGATATGCAGGCTTTCTTATGCCGGTTTTTATAGGTAAATTCTTCTTACCTTCCTTCTCTTTAATGCCTTTCTCTGGTTTGGTGAGGGCGGCGCGGGACACAGTCGGCATCTCACTGCACACTCCTCTAGCCAACTTACCCGAAATCTCACAGGAGTTGAGCCACTGTGTCGGCTTTACCTGGCTCACGTAACTTCCGTCTAGCGCAATAAGGAAAGAGAAAGTCTGTCTCGATTTTTGTTGTTATGATCATTTCAACATTCGCATGGCTATGCTAATTATTGCAGAGGTACTTCTTCTCTAGTATGAGCGATCCAGTCCAGACGCGTTTCGGGAACTCTCCTTCCCTTCATCAGTGAAGTGTAACTCCTTCTGCTGATGTTGATGATCCCTGACTGCTGGATAGGGGATGTGGGCCAGTGGGAGATACAGAGGTTTAATCAGGCAGTTGCCACTAAATGAGTGATACGGCTTTCCCACGCCACTGTATGGTGACGCTCCATGTGTTGACGCAGTTTTCACAAATATTGTCCTTAGC
The DNA here is from genome assembly GCF_905171765.1 of Bufo bufo. Taxonomy (NCBI): domain Eukaryota; kingdom Metazoa; phylum Chordata; class Amphibia; order Anura; family Bufonidae; genus Bufo; species Bufo bufo. Next base: position 228,600,971 of record NC_053394.1, on the reverse strand, counting down.
GCATGAGCGCTTGAAACATCTCTGCCTATGCTCAGCTCATAGTGACTGCATGGGATCAAGGTTTTATAGGGCTGCGACATCACAGAGGATGGCTATCTGCGAATTGGCTGGCTGCAGCCATATTAGGAAAATCAGATTTATTACCATAAAGCCCCAAGAAGCAATGGTAAAGATTAATAAAGGCTTGGAAGAGCTGCTAGCAGAGTAAGTAGATAAATGGAGTTCCATTGAAGTGGGGGACATTTTTGGATGAGTGAAAGAACAATTCTCTGCAGATGTAGCAGGGTTAACACTCAAATTTCTTAACTCATCGTGTTTTCTTGAAACAAAAGCCATTGAAAAGCAATTAAAGGTGTTTGCTTAACGCATTTAGTTTAGATAACACATATCATAAAGCATGAGTGTTAACTCTACTACATCTGTATTTTAGGTGTCTTTGTGCAAGCAATTGCACTCAAAATCTGAGTAGCTGATAATGTTATAAGTGCCAGGGTAAATTAAAGGGTTTGTGCCATGAAACATATTCTACATTATTCAAACTAGAACCTAGATCTGAATACTTTTGCAATTGCATGTAATAAAAAATTTATAGCCACTGAACTACTCAATAAACTATATTTGTATATCACCTGTTTTATGTTATTTTCCTTATTTTTCATCTGTCTCACTGAGCTGGTCTAATGTAGTCAGTTTAAATCTTCAACTGCCACTAGTCATATGTTTTATTTGAAGCTTTAGCAATTACTGGGAGAGAGTGCAGCAGAAAGCAATTGGTGCAGTGAATGTGGAGATCTTTGGACCCACATGTGGTACAGGGCTAATGCTAGCTTTTTTTTTTTTTTATGTATTGTCATTGTCTGATTTTAATTTTTTACATTAATCATGGCATAACCCCTTTAAGTGCATGAAGAGTCTCAAAGAAAATTGTATTGTGGAAACAAATATTTGCCACAGGTCATTTGTTCTGGATAAGATGGTGGACTTTGTTAATTGGTGGTCCTTTGAGGAGTTTAAATTCTATATAAAGACGAGGAATTAATCTTCATTCCTGAGAGATATTCTGAGAGATCCTACTTGTGGATATGCTGATAGTAGGGCTAAAAAGGAGTTATGTATTAGTAAATGGAATACTGGAGATTGAATAGGAAGGAGTGGGTGTCATAGGTCATCTAAATAAATTATTTTCTATTTAGTAACTAAAATTAAGGAACCAATAGTGTTAGGGCATGTTCTGAAACTTTTGACTATGACACCATGAAACTTGTTCCGTCCTCTATTCAATGAACTGCCGAACAATCTCTAACTTTCTTCAATCTCTGTAAAGCAAAGTGGTCAAGATGAATAGAATTTTATGAATAGTATGCCATGGAGATGACAAATAATAATGCAGGAAGAGGAGCAAGAGGCAAGGACAAAGATGAACATTAACATGATCAAACAATGCCATATAAAGCTAAATTACAACACAAAAAGCACTCTAAAGGCAGCCATATACCGTACATAGTTGTCTCCAAGCAACTGATGTTAATTCAAGATACAATCACAACATGAAAAGCTGAATTAATATTTGACAATAAATAAAGATCAGTTGAATTTTTCTCTTTTAAAATGAACATTAAACCTAGAAATGCATGTGAATAGGAGACAAGAAATACAATTATCCTGTTTGTCAATCTGCAGAACTTGTGGTTGAATTCCTGCAGCAAACACAGGTGTTAATCTACCTCTGATCTGCTCCATCTTTGGTTGGACATGGTGTGTTTGTCATACTATAGACCGGAGAAATCCAGTTTTTTGCAGCACATTATAATTCATATAGTGCTCAGGGTAGAGTTCCCGCCCCATTCCTAAAGAAGGTAAAAGAATTCTAGCACTATGGAGTTCTAGAGATAGGGCAATGCAGGGAGGCTCCTTCTGCAAACACTGGTCTTATAGCCAGTCACAGTAAAGTGAGGAGAATGAGAGAGGACATTGGTGACCTCTTAGGTCCTAAAGATATTTTATATTTATTTATTTATTTATTTCTATGTTTTAACTATTATGAGACAAAATATTACAAAAGAAAATAGAGGAAATGAAAGAAGCAAGTGCTGGAATATATTTTTCTCTAACCTCCCCCACCTTCCCAATAGGTACATCAAAATTGGAAGAACCCTCCCAAAAATGTCACTTTTCATTATGTATTTTGATTGATGGGTATATGCACAGAGGTCCATTATAGTATGCCCATGGAGATATGTACAGACAGTGTCTTACAAATAGAAGTAAGGGCCTTATTGCAAAGATCAAACCAATTCCCCCCTCCCCTTCCCCCAGAACAGAAGGATTTCTGCCTAAACCCCTTTCAATGACCTTTGGGACATTTTTTCCACTGTCTTATTTGCAAAAAGTTCTTCCTTTATAAGGTAGAGTCCTGACCAAGTTTTTACCCTCAGTAGAAGAGAGAATGATCCCAACTCGGTCCCCTCTTGCCTTGGGCCCTATAGAAGTTGCATGGTCTGCCACTATGGTAGTTTCGCCCCTGTGTACAGAACCTTTTTTCTCTCTCTGGTTTTACTGATGGTCATCAGTCCCTCACTGCCTCTGCTCCAGGCTGGCTTCATATAATGGGTTGGTTAGCACAGACAGATGTGATCTTGCAATTCTTTAAAGGCTTACAATCTAATCTTTTAAACAAGGCCAAGATGCAGAGATATATGGAGTGATATAGCCATTAGAAATCGGGTCAGGGTGAAAGATTTACAGTATGTATGTAAAGCTTTCGCTGGGACTCATTTCTAAGGACTGTACCTTGCAAATTATAAGGGCTGGTGCCACAATTCTGGCCTTATTTAAAAACATAGATTATCAGCTTTAAAACAAGACACCAATTATGGTTGTAGCCCAATGAAAGTCTAAGAAAATGCTCTTAGAAATGAACCCCCTTCTGCAGCCATAAAGCACCTAAAATGAGTTTATTTATTTATTTTATGCACTTATATAGCACTGACATTTTCCACAGGGCTTTATAGACAATATAATCAATCTATTCTCAATGGGGCTCTCAGTCTAAATTCCCCATCATTATGTCTTTAGAATATGGGAGGAAACCGGAGTACCCAGAGGAAACCCATGCAAACACGGGGAGAACATACAAACTTCATGCAGATGTTGTCCTTGATCAGATTCAAACCGATGATCCCAGCATCAGTGCTAACCATCGAGGGTATTGTCCTTTCCAGTCTATTCAAACATTGCTAGTCAAGCTGTCAGTGTGTGAGTGTGTGTGTGTGTGGGGGGGGGAACTCTAGTATTAGCATTATAATTTTAATGTATTTTATTTATTTTATTTTAACAAAACAGCTTGTTCAAACACTACACAGGCTCTGGGAGTCTGATAGTTAATAAGCTAAAAATCACTTATGTTTTCTGCAAGGGAAATGGAATTTTACAAGTCAACATCAATAATGTAATTTTTAATGTAAGTTTAGAACCTATGTATTTTTCCTCATATCTATGCTCTCTATGATTAAATCATCTCAGACAGTACTGCAAAGTTGCTGGTAATATGTGAGACATGCATGGCTGACAATGGTATGTGAACCACAGGCCGAATGAAAATATAAGAAAACAAGGTTAAATATTTAAGGCTACTCTCATGCTGAAAGCAAGCCATATGACTGAACCAATCTGAAAAATGTTATCAAAAAAGCGAATGAAATAATTTAGCTCATGTATAACATTTTGCCACTAGGTCATTTGGATTTAGAAGTGCAGCAGCAGGCAGTTTTACAGGGAAGATTATATGTGTATGTAATTTTCCTATGGAGTGAATATGATACAAATCATTTTCTTACACTAGATTGTCACTCCAGCAAACAAATACAATTATATGTAGGATATTTTAGCACCAGATAATTACACAGTAAAATCATTAATAACCAGTTTATAACCAGTAGAAAAGCACATTAGAAATCAACATTGGTGGGTTTTGGAAACTGTGAACCTTGACAATGCTTTTGACACAAATTATAAATGATGGCTTTGAGTACAAGCTGTTTGTGGACTCAGCCTAACAGAAAACAACATAACCAATATAGTGATCAAAGTGAATTAGCTAAGAGGTCCTAGACATACTGTATATGTAAAAAGTATACTTGGTTCAACCATCAAATTATTCCCCATGCAACAATTTCAACCTGCACAGGATGAACATACACTTTAAAATTAGCTTATGAGAGTGGGTGTAGAACCACTTTGTCAACCAATAGACTTGACTTTGGCTAATCCTAAAAGGTTTATCCTGCCAGTCCCCTAGTATTCACTCTTTAACCCCTCTACAGGGATCTGGACTTCATAGCAATGGAACCATCAGACAGACGACCCATGAGGTCATAGATACCAATGCAAAGCACCAAGGGGTCAGGCAAAATTGTACTCAGAGATAGGCTAATATCAAGACTGGCGGAGTAAAACAATACTGTAAGCTGTCCAAGGTCAGAGTGTCAATACAGTGGTCAGGCACAAGTCAGGTCAAACAACAGAGGATCAGAATCCACTAGACAAATAGAGGTGAGTACACAGGCAGACACATACTTTATAGGGAGCTAGAAAGCTAGACAACCAATTGTTCAGGCACTCTCCCATAGGGGAAAGTGCCTGAAGTATATAAGGATGGCCAGCCATAGACTTGTGTGAATTAGGGTGAGCATGCTGGCCTTTAAGAGCTCAAAGGAGTATGCACACATCCTATAGGCAGATTTAAAAGGACTTGTAGACAGGAAGCAGGCTGTGCCCTGCCAGGGAAGAAGATGCAAATGAATATAGTGAATAGGCCCACCTCAGGGAAGTAGAGGAAGACCAGCTGGTCTGGGCTGCTGGAGCAGATGGATGAGGGTTAGTTGAGCGGTGATTTTTTAGGTGGGAATGGGCCTCTGTTTCAAAACATAAATTCAAAAGATATAAGAACGAATACGCTTATGTAGGCTAAGTGAATAAATATATTTACTAAGTGTGACTAAATATGAGATAACACAGACAAATCACATACAGAATAATAAAAAGTTAATAATCATCAATGGCTTGGGTGGGCGCCTCCGAGTCAATTATGTTACCACGCTTGGCCGATATCCCAATGTGTACAAGATTTAGGAAAAATCAATACTTACACCTAACTAGAATGAAGTCTTCAGTGGAGTGCCACATAATTGTGCAAACCAGAGTTATACCTTTTAAACCCACCTCCAGTGTGCAGCACATATATATCAGATACAACTTTTACTTACCACTACAGATTACTTTTTGAAAAGAGCAGTGTGATTTTGTCTGTATCCATGTAGCCTGTTTCATAGTAATTTTAAATGAATATGTAAACAATAAATATAAGTAAATATGCTGGTGACCAGCCATCTCCTAAAGGCTCTCTACCCTTAGTCACTTAACCTTTTCCTGATACATGAAGTAATAGTACGTCATGATGGCAGGTGACTTGCTGCATTTTGACATGCTATTATGTCATGGTGATTGGGCGGGCACAGCAGTAGGACGCAAAAGTCCTTTTAAGGTATAGATGTGCTATCGATAGGTGTGACATGCTGAGGAGTGTGATATACTTATAATATACTTTCTAACATACAAATTATATTATAGTGTATTTGTATTGTGCAGCAGTTGTATGCGATTCTGCTGCTATACTGCAGCTAGATAGAGGGACAAACACTATTGGAATAATTAATTGCAACTGGTGTAATATACCTGTTGCCTCCCCCCCCCCCCCCCCCCCCCCAAAAAAAAAAAAAAAAAAAACTGATTGAGGGGTGTGATATATCTTTAATATACCTTCCAACATAGAAAGTATATTTTAGTGCATTTTTATTGTGCAGCAGTTGTGTGCGGTTCTGCTGAGATACCACAGCTAGATAGGGGGACAAACACTATTGGAATAACTAATTGCAACTAGTGTGATATACCAGTTGCCCTTCCCACAAAAAAAAAAAATACTGATTGAGGGGTGTGATATACCTATAATATACCTTCTAACATAGAAAGTATATTATAGTGCATTTGTATTGTGCAGCAGTTATGTGCGGTTCTGGTCAGATACCAAAGCTAGATAGAGGGACAAACGCTATTGGAATAACTAATTGCAACTGGTGTGATATACCTGTTGCCCCCCTCCCCCCAAGAAAACTGATTGAGGGGTGTGATATACCTATAATATACCTTCTAAAATAGAAAGTATATTACAGTGCATTTGTACAGTCAGGCCTATAAATATTGGGACATCGACACAATTGTAACATTTCTGGCTCTACACACCACCACAATGGATTTGAAATGAAACAAACAAGATGTGCTTTAACTGCAGACTGTCAGCTTTAATTTGAGGGTATTTACATCCAAATCAGGTGAACAGTGTAGGAATAACAACAGTTTGCATATGTGCCTCCCACTTGTTAAGGGACCAAAAGTAATGGGACAATTGGCTTCTCAGCTGTTCCATGGCCAGGTGTGTGTTATTCCCTCATTATCCCAAATACAATGAGCAGATAAAAGGTCTAGAGTTCATTTCAAGTGTGCTATTTGCATTTGGAATCTGTTGCTGTCAACTCTCAAGATGAGATCCAAAGAGCTGTCACTATCAGTGAAGCAGGCATCATTAGGCTGAAAAAACTTCACCAGAGTGAATACAGAGGTTTCACCACAAGATGTAAACCATTGGTGAGCCTCAAAAACAGGAAGGCCAGATTAGAGTTTGCCAAACAACATCTAAAAAACCTTCACAGTTCTGGAACAACATCCTATGGACAGATGAGACCAAGATCAACTTGTACCAGAGTGATGAGAAGAGAAGAGTATGGAGAAGGAAAGGAACTGCTTATGATCCTAAGCATACCACCTCATCAGTGAAGCATGGTGCTGGTAGTGTCATGGTGTGGGCATGTATGGCTGCCAATGGAACTGATTCTCTTGTATTTATTGATGATGTGACTGTTGACAAAAGCAGCAGGATGAATTCTGAAGTGTTTCTGGCAATATTATCTGCTCATATTCAGCCAAATGCTTCAGAACTCATTGGACGGCGCTTCACGGTGCAGATGGACATTGACCCAAAACATACTGCAAAAGCAACCAAAGAGTTTTTTTAAGGGAAAGAAGTGGAATGTTATGCAATGTCCAAGTCAATCACCTGACCTGAATCCGATTGAGCATGCATTTCACTTGCTGAAGACAAAACTGAAGGGAAAATGCCCCAAGAACAAGCAGGAACTGAAGACAGTTGCAGTAGAGGCCTGGCAGAGCATCACCACGGATGAAACCCAGCATCTGGTGATGTCTATGTCTTCCAGATTTCAGGCTGTAATTGACTGCAAAGGATTTGCAACCAAGTATTAAAAAGTGAAAGTTTTGGTTCCTTAACAAGTGGAAGGCACATATGCAAACTGTTGTAATTCCTACACTGTTCATCTGATTTGGATGTAAATACCCTCAAATTAAAGCTGACAGGCTGCAGTTAAAGCACATCTTGTTCGTTTCATTTCAAATCCATTGTGGTGATGTATAGAGCCAAAAATGTTAGAATTGTGTCATTGTCCCAATATTTATGGACCTGACTGTATTGTGCAGCAGTTGTGTGCGGTTCTGCTAAGTTACCGTAGCTAGATAGAGTGACAAACGCTATTGGAATAACTAATTGCAACTGATGTGATATACCTGTTGCCCCCCCAAAAAATGATTAAGGGGTGCAATATATTGCTTCCACGAAATACTAATTGAGGGGTGGGAAACACCAGCTTCCACAAAATATTGATTGAGGGGTGTGAACACTAGCTTCCACAAAATAATAATTGAGAAATACGATACACCGGCTTCCACCAAATATTGATTAGGGGGTTTGATTTAACAGCTTCCAGAAAATAGTAATTGAGGGGTTCTATATACCTGTTTCCACAAATTACTGATAGAGGGGATTGATATACCGGCTTACACAAAATATAGATTGAGGCCTATAATACATCGGCTTACACCAAATATTGATTAATGAGTTTTAAATACCGGCTTCCAACAAATATTCATTAAGGGGTTCCATATACCTGTTTCCACAAAATACTGATAAAGGGAATTGATATAACGGCTTCCACCAAATATTGATTGAGGCCTGCGATACACCAGCTTCCACCAAATATTGATTAAAGGGTTTTATATACCTGCTTCCAGCAAATACTCATTAAGGGGTTCTATATACCTGTTTCCACAAAATACTGATAGAGGGGATTGATATACCAGCTTCCACCAAATATTGATTGAGGCCTGCGATACACCAGCTTCCACCAAATATTGATTAAGGGGTTTGATATACCAGGTTGAAGCAAATACTCGTTAAGGGGTTCTATATACCTGTTTCCCAAAAATATTGATAAAAGGAATTGATATACAGGCTTCCACCAAATATTGATTGAGGCCTGCGATACACCAGCTTCCACCAAATATTGATTAAGGGGTTTGTTATACCAGGTTCAAGCAAATACTCATTAAGGGGTTCTATATACCTGTTTCCACAAAATACTAATAAAGGGAATTTATATACCGGCTTCCACCAAATATTGATTAAGGCTTGCAATACACCAGCTTCCACCAAATATTGATTAAGGGGTTTGACATACCAGGTTCAAGCAAATACTAATTAAGGGGTTCTATATACCTGTTTCCAAAAAATTCTGATAGAGGGGATTAATATACCGGCTATACAAATACTGCTCTTCTATAGGGACTTTGTTACAGGGTCAGTTTGAAATGGCAGGCAGAGAAAGAGGCAGACTATTCCGCAGGGGTGGTAGTGGTCAGGCAGGTGCATGAGGCTGCAGCCTAAGTGGGAAGTTGGAGAAGGTGTGTGCGATTACGTCAAAGGACGCACAAGAGTTGGTTTAATGGCTCACTCAGCCTTACGCTTCTGCTCCCTCCTCATCCACTGTATCTGCACCTTCCTCACTCTCTGCTATGTGCACCCCCAAAGACACCACCACCACCACCATAGCCCCTCCACTCGGGTTGGAATAATTTTACCATCCATTCCCAGACCTTACCATTGCGCAGCCATTCTTGGCAAAGGATAAGGAAGAGGAGGTAGCAACGTACACCACCCAGCGGTCTGACGAGAGTACCCAGATCAGCCCAAGGAGGGTGGTCCCCGCTGTTGATGCCTACTCTGAGATCTCTAATGTCAGTGGTGGTGAAGGTGACGATGATGACGTGTTGATGGACATCAAGTGGGTGCCCACAATAGAGGAAGAGGAGGAGAGTTCAGAGGGAGAGACGGAGAAACATATCGGGATTAGGAGGAGAGGCAGGCAGAACTCCCAGTGCACAGGAGGCAAAAAGCAGACTGCAAATATATCTTGAGCAAGCCATTCACCATGCATGGTCACATCTGGCGCTCCCAGGACGCTGGCACATGGCTCCGCAGTGTGGGTTTATTTTAACGTGTCCGCTGCTGACAATAGTGTTGCCATCTGCAGCCTGTGCTGTCAACGCATAAGTCTTGGTAAGCCCAACACTCACCTAGGGATGACCGCCTTAGGAGGGCACCTGGCCTCCCATCACCAAGCCCAATGCGAGCAACTCCATCAGAACCCACAAAGCCACACTCCTGGTGCTCCACGTCCTGCCTCCTCCTTCTTCTCTCTCCTCCCATTTGTCCTCTACTCCACCTTCCACCATGCTGTCGTCGCGTTCATCTGGAAAAAGGAAGGCTTCTGTGGCTCAAACACTCGAACGTAAAAAGTTGATGACGCCGGATAACCCTTTTGCCCAAAGGCTGACCACTGGCTTGTCGGAACTGCAAGCCCGCCAACTACTGCCATATAAACGAGTGGACTCGGAGGCCTTTAGAAAATTTGTGGCCATTGGCACACTGCAATGGAAGGTCTCTGAAAGGAAATATTTCTTCCAGAAGGGCATCCCAAAGCTATATAACCAAGTTCAGCGGCAAGTGAATGTGTCTTTGGCACACAATGTCGGTGCCAAGATACATCTGACCACAGACCTGGTCTAGCAAACAAGGGCAAGGAAGGTACATAACTTTTACTGAACACTGGGTGAATCCTCTGACCGCTGTCAAGCATGCAACCCATGCCACCCTTGTGGATTTGGTGTTACCGCCAAAAATTGCATGCAGGCCTGCCTCTTCTTCTCCTCCTCCTACTCTATCCTCCGTCTCCTCCTAAGCTGACTTCTCCTTTTCCTCTCCTACCGCCTCTTCTGCAGCACCCCCCCAGCTCCCCATAACCTATTTTTCATGCCATGCTGTGCTGCGGCTGTTGTGCCTGGAGGCCAAGAGCTACACCGGTCGTGCACTGCTTTCAGCTCTGTGGTCACAGGTCAATCAGTGGCTAACCCCACTAACCCCACTCAACAGTTGTTAAAGTGGTGTGCGACAACAGTGCCAATCTGATGAGCGTGCTGAAACAGGGCAAAATGACACACGTGCCGTGCATGGCACACGTCATGAACTTAGCCGTGTAGCAATTCGTTGCCAAATACCCCGGGGTCCAGGACATCTTCCGGCAGGCCAGGAAATGCTTTGGCCATTTAAGAGGATCATACAAGGCCATGGCTCGCATTGCTGAAGTTCAGCGGCAACACCACTTGCCCGTCAGAGGTCTAATTTGTGACTGCCCGACGCACTGGAACTCTATCTTGTATATACTTGATAGGCTGCTCCAGCAGAAACATGCCATTAACGACTACCTATATGAACTCTGCGGCAAGACAGGTTCTGAGGAGCTTGTTTTTTCTCACCGCTCCAGTGGCTGCTCATGCTCAATGCATGCAGACTTCTGCGGCCATTTAATGAGATCACCAAACTGGTCAGTTGCAGCCAGGGCGTCATTAGTGACATCATACCTTACGCCATCTTTCTGCAGCGTGCATTGCGTTGTGTCATTGATCAAGCCATCGAGGAGCAGGAAGATGAGGAAGTCGCAATGCTGAATTAATTCCCAGGGGGGCTACTCCATCTGAGACAAGTCAGCAGGAGTCTGAAGAGGAGTCAGAGGAGGATGGTGCCTGGGGGGAGGAGGAGAAGAAGGAGCAATAAGAGCAGGCTTTAAACTTTTCTGGGATCCCTGGTGTTGTCCGTGGATAGGGGGAGGAGACCAAGGAAGACATTCTCCTGGGCGAGGAGCAGGAGCCAGGCCGCTCTACTGCTTCCAATTTAGTGCAAATGGGGGCCTTCATGCTCCAGTGTTTGAAGAGGGACCCACGTATAGAAAGCATAAAGGGCAAGGACCAATACTGGATGCAACGTACTTAGACCCCTGGTGCAAACACAAAATGGCGGACATGTTACCAGCATCACAGAAGGCTGTCAGAATGCAGCATTTCCAGGCCTTACTTTGAGAGATGCTGCAATCTGCTGTTGCGGTCGCTGGCAGAGGAATTCCTACACACAGAGAAAAAGTTGTGAGTACCAATTCTACCGCGCATGCAAGAAGAGGGCGGTTTGAAGATGTGTTGGTCATTTCGAATATGAGATCAGTCTTGCAGCCAACCCAATGACAGCTGCCCTCTGGATCAAGCCTCAGGGAACGCCAAGACCGACAGGTGTCCGACTACATCGGGTTAACGACCGATGTGGACGCTCTGAGAAGCAAGGAACCCCTTGACTACTGGGTGTGCAGGCTTAACCTGTGGCCAGAGCTGGCACAATTTGCCATGGAACTCTTGGCTTGACCCTCGTCGAGTGTCCTGTTCAAAAGGACGTTCAGCGCAGCAGGGGGGTCGTGACCGATAAGCGCACTCGCCTATCTCACGATAGTGTGGACTACTTCACATTTCTAAAAATGAATGAGGCATGGATCGCGAAGGAGTTCAACACCTGTGACGATCACGTTTAATTGAATTTCACCTAGTACTATTGTTATTTTTTTCAAGAAGGGGCATTTCGTTAGCAATGTTTTTAATCCAATTTTATATTTTTAGTTCTTTTAAACATATTTTAAACCTATTTGACATATATTTGTACTGGCCTGCAGTGAAATTGATATCCAATAACCATTTAATATATCTCCAGCCACATAAATACTTGATGCTTTCTGTCCGGTGAATGCATAATGTTTGGGGCCTGTACTCCACTGGCCTGCAGTAAAATTGATATACAATCACCGTGTAATATACCTCCAGCCACCTAATCACTTGATCTTTTCTGTACGGTGAATGCATATTTTTTGGGACCTGTAATCTAACTGGCCAACAGTAAAATTGTTATACAGTGACCGCCTAATGTACCTCCAGCCACATTATCAATTGTTCTTTTTTGTACGGTGAATTAATAATTTTTGGGGCCTGTTGTCCACTGGCCTGCTGTAAAATTGATATTTAATGACTTTCTAATATATCTCCAGCCACATAATCACTTGTTCTTTTCTGTACAGTGAATGAATAATTTTTGGGGCATGTACTCTACTGGCCTGAAGTAAAATTGATATCCAATGACCGTCTAATATACCTCCAGCCACAGAATCGCTTGATGTTTTCTATCCGTTAAATGCCTAATTTTTGGGGCCTATACTCCACTGGCCTGAAGTAAAATTGATATCCAATGACTGTCTAATATAACTCCAGCCACATAATCACTTGATCTTTTCTGTCCAGAACTTTAACCACTTCTAACAAATAGAGTGGGCTTTAGTGATTCTATCAACAAATTACTAATCATAACATTTTTTTTCTGCATAATATAATGGAACCACTCCACAATGGACAATTCTGTATTTTATTTCACCAGTGTGCTCATCTCCTACTGCCAAGAACATTTTGATCATGGCATGATTTACTGAAAAAAGGAAATTCTATTTAACATTGCTTTTCATTCTAAAAAAAAGTCTTAAAGCTGTAAAGCAAACATGTGGAATGCAACATCATTATTTTCATTTTGAACAAAGACCTATTACTCAGGTCTCCTGTTCACTGCTGAAGTTTCTTATCATTTGTGTTCTGCTATATTTCAAAATAATTTTATTTCTTCAGAGATATCAACTTTAGATAGCCAGTATGCCATTGACAAGGTTAAAGTATAATCAGTTTCTGTTTTGGTAAAATAAAATAAAAAATCTGAAATTCTTCTGGAGCTAGCACATAGGTAAGTGGTCTTTAATGGAAAAAATGTAAATACACATTACTAAATCAAGTTATAATACAATTATTTTCTTAGTGGGATAGAATGTATCATAAAGTACTAAATAGTGTATAAAAATATTGACTATACTGGTTTGGTTTTTTCAGTTGCTATGCATTTTGATCAATTCTATTTGCACTTAACTAATGGATGAATAACAATGAAATTTATAGTTGTCAATGGCATTTGTTGTATTGTTACATCTTTTCAACTCTCATCCCTTTGTCTTTATGTTAAAGAAAAATACTATTTTTTTAACCCAAAGTTACCAGTTGCATTCATCATTTTCTATCCGTCTCAAAAATTTCCGCTGATAGATGGAGATAATTTTGTGCATAGCAGGCGCTACAGAAATCTATTGTCAAATGCCATTGTTTCCTCATTAGAGTAAAACAAATTACTTTTGTCAAAACTAACCATGGTGCACCACGCATCTAAGTCGAGAGAAAGGACATGTGGAAACAAAAGGTAAAGTAAGAAAGGGCAAATTTGTATGTCGAAAATTTGCATGAACATCTTATAGTCAAGACAAATTTTCAAAGTTTTTCTGATATCTAGACTTTAGGAAAGACTGTTGAGGCTATTTTGACCAAGAGGATTACAGGTAAAGATTGTTGAAATAGTGTGGATGAAAAGTGGATATTTGACTTAACTATGTCCACTATTTCACTTGGTGCTGCACAGGAAGATTTGGCAACTAAGTGAGTCATTTCTCTACAAAATTAACAAATAGTTTAGTCTTCTGAACTAAAGCCCTTGTTCTAAAGTTAAAGATAGGTGCATCAGCTGAAGTATTTCTTACCTATCATTAATGATACAAAGGCAATGTGTCACGACTGTGACTGATCCAGACAGGTCTGGGAGGAGAAGGTCGCAGCGACTTGCTACTCGCGATAGCTTGTGAGTTTGCTCCGTGGTTCAGGGTATGTCATCTGGGTTTTGCCTTGTGAACCTTTTTGTCCTGACTGGGAGTTTGTAGGCATCCTTCTCAGGTGAGTCCTGTCTGCCACTCCCAGCTACTATATTAGTTTCACTTTCAATTGCAGTCATTGCCAGATATAGTCCTTACTTCCAGTTCTATTCTGACCTTTGAAGGAGATCGTTTGATGGTGTTGCTGTGGAGCTCTTGTCCGGCGTGGACTGTCGTGATTGGGATCGCCTTCTCTGCTCGAGACTGGATAAGTCTATCTCTGATATAAGTTTGTTTGTTGCTGTCTTCCCCTGCTGTTCTCCTAGACATGAGTTATGGCGACTAGTGCTCCCATCAGCCTTTCCCCACTCTAGGCTTTAGGGTGACTGAGGGTTTAGGCATCCTGCTCGCCGCACGGGTTCACACCCCGTCTAGGATATCAGGGCAGACAGGTGCCAGCTTAGGGTTAGTCAGGGGTGGCCATACTATTCCCATCCGTAGATAAGGGTCCCCTACCCCTCCGTCTGGTGCGACACGACTGCTGCTGGGGTAGCGGTCATGACACAATGCGTATCTTGCATATTTAACATTGGGTTTAATCAATGTAATAGATGTATAAGTATGCATTAATAAAATATTTGTAAGCGCCTAAAATATTCATTATTTGGGAACAGTTATCATTCCCTGTACACCTAAAAACCATCACCAAAAAGGTTGGTGTACACTGTAGGTGCATAATATTTTATGCCTTATTGAGGTTTTCAGGCACCACTCCCCACTTTTCAAAGTTTAGTGGTGTAGCTGGCACTTCACATTTACAATAATCTAAGTTAGGAAACTGGCCTAGATTCTAGTGAAGATCTAGACCAGTAAGTGACCAGTTCACGTATTAGTCTAGATCTTCACTTTAGTAGACAAACCTGCAAAGATCCGTCACAAATATTGTGTCTTCATCTTGATAGATTCCCCCCTAAGTCTTTATACAGCCTTCGGTCTGGCTTTGGGTACAAATACATTAAGAATAACATGTTTGCAGATGGTTTCCAGGTAGTAACAGGAGATAGCCAAACTAAAGCCATATAAAGTTAAGCAAAACAGGTAAATTGCATTTTCTGACAATACAAACACAATTTGAATTTGAGTAATCACCTATTAAGCACAATAGAGGGTGTCTCTTCTCATTTAAGAGATCCGGTGGAAGTACAAAGACCTTTTGACAGGGAATGTTACATGGGAAAAAGTATGCAGTGTAGCTCATGTCAACCAAATTACTGACTCTCCAAAAAAAAAAAAAAAAACTAATCTGCAGACATCTGTTTTGAGATTTATGCCCCTCTACAATACTAAACAGAATATTGGTTGGCTATTTGAAGTACAAGAGATGATGCTTATGGGGTAAACTGGTTTTTAAGGATATAAACTTATTTTGGCTGACATGGCTAATTTGCATACTGCTGTTCATGAAACATTGTCTTCATATATCCAAATGTTTGTTCTATTAACTTATCCACATTAATTAGAAGTTTTCTACTTGTGTTCAGTGTTCACTACTATAGGCATAAATTGAGAAATAAGCACTTAATAGCTGAATATGTCAATAAAGGGGTGCTCCAGGAATTAAGAAAATGAAAATACCTAAATATTACTTTATTATAAATATATTCCCAAATATCTTTCATTAGTTATAATGGCTCATTTTGTCTAGGGAGCAATCATTAGGAGAAATAAAAATGGCCGTTGTTCTATTAGGACACACAAAATCTGTCCTAATCACACAGGAGGACAAGTTACTTCAGAACTCTAAGCTAAAGCTTAGGAAGGGACAGATAGTGTAGGGATTGTGATCGCAATCTATTTAGTTGAAAAACGTTTTAAAGACCAAAAGTCATTTTAAGGACTATTGTGTGCGGTGGCAGCAATATAATATAGCCATACATTTTCCCCCATACTCTTCAATACTTTTTCTATAGAGGGTGTCTGCAGTGTCTTGTGACATCTGTGCAATACCTTCTATGTGTCAGGGCCAGAGATAGGAAAAATATAAGCGAAAACTAGTATATTTTTTCCATACTTTTCAATACTTTTTTTCTATAGAGAGTGTCTGCAGTGACTTGTGACATCTGTGCAATACCTTCTGTGTGTCAGGGGCCACAGATAGGAAAAATATGAGTGAAAACTAATATATTTTTTCCATACTTTTCAATATTTTTCTATAGAGGGTGTCTGCAGTAACTTGTGACATCTGTGCAATACCTTCTGTGTGTCAGGACAAGAGATAGAAAAAATATAAGTGAAAACTAGTATATTGTTACATACTTTTCAATAATTTTTCTATAGAGGGTGTCTGAAGTGACTTGTGACATCTGTGTAATTCCTTCTATGTGTTAGGGCCAGAGATAGGAAAAATATAAGTGAAAACTAGTATTTTTTTCCATACTTTTCCATTCTTTTTATATAGAGGGTGTCTGCAGTAACTTGTGACATCTGTGCAATACCTTCTGTGTGTAAGGACAAGAGATAGAAAAAATATAAGTGAAAACTAGTATATTGTTACATACTTTTCCATACTTTTTCTATAGATGGTGTCTGCAGTAGTGTGTCATACCCTGCTCAGGCTATGTGCGGAGGTCTGCCAGATTAGCAGCATGTGTGTAGCCTTTTGTTTTTGTTTGGAGTTGAGCTATATCCGCCTTCCTTCAGGTGCATTGGGTGGGGTCGTTGGTTTGAGTTTAAATTACGCCCCCACTCCCAGTGTCCTGTGTGGGTTATAGCTTTTGTCTGGCTCAGAGGAAGGAAGGAAGGATTTGCTGTTCCTGCTCAGTAAAAGATAAGTTGGTGTTGCTTTCTTGTGGTTGTCTGTCTAGGCTGTTAGAGAGACGCCTGCCCCCTCCAGGTCCTGAGGGAGCAGGCTGCCTCTTTCCCCCTTTCACCATCTTAGGGATTTTAGGGTATCTTCAGCCTAGGCACGGGGACACGGTCATTCCCACCTTCAGGGTCTGAACGTGGGCATAGAAGTCTAGGGAGAGCTGCTAGGGATTTGTCAGGAGATGACCTTCATCCCCAGCTTCTTGCCTAGACACTTGTTTGTTTATATCCTGTGCATCTTGTATCCTGTCCGCCGTGACATTGTGATGGCCTTGCGGTTCGCCCGGAGGTCGGTTTGCGGCGAACTTTGCTTGTTCGCGATTCGCCGAACATGCAAACATATGGCGATATTCGCGCCCATCATTTTATTTTACATTGTGAAGAACTTTGACCCATGACAGATCCGTCAGGTGGTACAGGACAGCCAATTGAAAAGTTTCAGCACATGGACATACCCCGTACCTTAAAAATAGACCCGATCTGGCCACCATTTTACATTCAGTCTTTTGTCAGTGTAGGGAAAGGTTGCTGTGTGGAGCAGGGACAGACTGTTAGGGACAAAAACGCTATCAAATAGGTCCACAAATGTCAGTTTAAGGACTGTTATAGGTGTACTATAGATAAATGTGCAGTACAAAGGGGTGTAATACACTTATAATATACTTTCTAACATAGAAAGCATATTATAGTGGATTTGTATTGTGCAGAAGTGGTGAGCTGTTCTGCAGCGATACTGCAGATACACAGAGTGACAAACGCAATTAGAAAAAATAATTATAACTGGTGTAATATACCAATCGCCCCCCCAAAAAACTGATAGAAGTGGGGTGTTATATACCAATAATACACTTTCTATATAGTGCATTTGGGTACAGCACCATTTGTTTGCGGTTTTGCTGTGTTCCCTCTGCTACACACAGTGACAAACGGTATTGGAAAAAATTATTATAACTGGTGTAATATACAAGTCGACCACCCAAAAAAAATTATAGAAGCTGGGTGTATACGAATAATATACTTTCTATTAGTGCATATGGGTACTGCAGTATTTGTTTGCTGTTTTGCTGCGTTCCCTCTGCTACACACAGTGACAAACAGTATTGGAAAAAATAATTATCCATATTTTTCGCCCTATAAGATGCACCTGCCCATAAGACACACCTAGGTTTTTGAGGAGGAAAATAAGAAAACATTTTTTTTTAACCAAAAGGTGTGCTTTTGGTTGGTTTTAAACTAATGGTGGTCTGTGGATGACACTATTATGGGGGATCTATTGAGGACACTGCTATGGGGGATCTGTGGGTGACACTGTTATGGGGGATCTGTGGGTGACACTGTTATGGGGGATCTGTGGGTGACATTGTTATGGGGATCTCTGGATGGCTCTTATTGGGGTCTCTGGATGGCACTGTTATGGGGATCTGTGGATGAAACTGTTATGGGGGGATCTGTAGATGACACATATATAGCATCTTATGCTATGTGTCAGCCACAGATCCCCTCCATAACAGTGTCCCTGTAGTGTGAATGACCCCCAATAAAGGGGATGAGGGTCGCATCTGGTTTTATAATGACAGCGGGGCCCGTGCAGTCACTGTATTCTACTACATGGGCCCCGTTCACTGTATATAATCGTATCTGTAATTGTAGGCATTGTTAATGTATAAAAATTCTGGGTAATCAGCGCCTGTATTACGGTACTTACAAGCGCTCGGTAGCAGAGAGGAGGGAGGAGGCAGGCCGGGAGGACGGGCGCTGGCAGCGTGAGTTACTACGTCATGCGCCCACGCCGCCTGCTTCATTCATAAAGTGGGTGGCGCAGACGCGTGATGTAGTGACTCACTCTGCCAGCGCCTGTCCTCCCGATCTACCTCCTCCCTCCTCTCTGCTACCGAGCGCTTGTAAGTACCGTAATACAGGCGCTGATTACCCAGAATTTTTATACATTAACAATGAATACAATTACAGATACGATTATATACAGTGAATGGGGCCCGTGTAGTAGAATACAGTCACTGCGCGGGCCCCGTTGTCATTATAAAAGCAGATGCTGGCCCCCAGCCCCTCCTCCCTCTCAGCTGATACACCCATACTTATTGAAAATTCAGCAAAACGCAGCATTCGCCCTATAAAACGCACTGCTATTTTTCCCCACTTTTGGGGGGGGGGGAAGTGCATCTTATAGGGCGAAAAATACAGTATAACTGGTGTGATATACCAGTCGCCCCCCAAAAAAACTGATAGAAGTGGGGCGTATACCAATAATATACTTTCTATATAGTGCATTTGGGTACTGCAGCATTTTTTTGCTGTTTTGCTGCATTCCCCCTGCTACACACAGTGAATAAATGGTATTGGAAAAAATATTATAACTGGTGTTTAAAAAAATTATGAATGGATATTGTAAATTTGAAATATACTTTGTGTATGTCACTGTCCATATTGTGGGACTATTTGTGTACTTCTAGTAATTATTTCTTGGCTGCAAATATGAGCTGAATATGAGTTTTTCAGGTTTGCCTGCTATTAAAATAAATGGGACCCGCCGCAAACTTGCGGTTCACGTTTGCGAACCGTCCCGGCAGATGTTCGTCCATCACTAGTCTGCAGTGACTTGTGACATCTGTGCAATACTTTCTATGTGTCAGGGCCATAGAGAGGAAAAATATAAGTGAAAACTAGTATATTTTTTCCATACTTTTCAATACTTTTTCTATAGATGGTGTTTGCAGTGACTTGTGACATCTGTGCAATACCTTGTGTCAGGACAAGAGATAGAAAATATAACTAGTAAACTATTGGTGTCTGCCAAATGTGGCCATTTAGGGTTGTGGACACTGAGGTCTTCTGCAGCCGGTGGCCGTCCCGCGGTACTCTGTTTCCAGCCGCCACTATTTTTCAAGGTGTGCCGTGCCCGCCTTATACCAACATGTGTCCCGAAACGTCACACGTGCCCTGACCAATGCAGTTACTGGGAAGTTCCACTTAACCACGGACACATGGACAAGTGCATTTTGGCCAGGGACGCTACATTTCTCTGATGGCACACTGGGTAAACATTGTGGAGTCCCGGAGCGAGTCTTACCATGGGATGGCATAGGTGCTACCGACCCCGAGGATTGCAGGCCCTAATTCCATCAGGGTTTCTGACAGCACCTACATTAATGGCTCCAACCCCCACTTCTCCTCCTCCTCCTCCTCCACTTCCTCCTCCACTTCCTCCTCCACTTCCACCTCTGAATTTTCCACGTGCAGCACCAGTCAGCCATCAGCCAGTAGCTGGAAGCAGTGTAACACTGCAGTGGGGAAGCGTCCACAGGCCGTGCTGAAGCTGATATACTTAGGGGACAAACGGAACACCAAATAACAACCATAAACAAAAGCATGTATGTCATGTGTGGAACCATGCCAACTGATTGTACCCACTAAATTGAACCACACATGTAGTATAGAAAAATATTGTTATTACACATAATTATATCAGCTCAATATTACACAAAAAATATACAATATAAAATCTGCAGGTGAGAGCTATAGAGCAAAATCCCCCCCCCCCCCACAAACTCTATAAACCTATATTACAAATACAGGTAATGTATGCACACCAACAGGTAAAGCATAATAAAGTGCTAATGCTATAGAGTATGGTGCAGTCATCTATGGCTGGTCAGTAGAAAAGGTCCAATACTCATCTCACACATAGCCATGGCACAGACAAGGTCCCCCATGAAATATGGTCAGAACTACGTGGCTCCAACTTAGGGAAATCCCAATAAGTGTCACCAACAGCAGTCAGAGTGATATGGACAATCACTACCCAACACAGACTAATTATAAACTGACCCTGGTTTCCGTGGGGAGGGAGAAGGAGGACGACTCCCTTATGTACGTTTCGCCTTATATATCCATGGGAATTCCCTCCCCATGAGTTTATATGATTATGTGTAGATAAGATATTCTTCGATACTACATGTGTGGTTCAATTTAGTGGGTGCAATTAGGGGACAAACAGCACACTGCCGCAGAGTTGTTGCAGGCGATAAGAGACCAGACTGAGCTGTGATAATGGCCGTAACTTGGTGGCGGCTTTGGAGCTTGGCAAGCTGACACACATCTCATGCCTAGCCCACGTGTTAAACTTAGTGGTTCAGCGGTTTCTCAAAACCTACCCCAATTTGCGTGAGCTACTGGTGAAGGTGCGCCGCGTGTGTGCACATTTCCGCAAGTCATCGACAGCTTCAGCTTTAAATTGCCAGCTCACTGGCTGTTGTGCGACTTGAGCACGCACTGGAACTCAACGTTCCACATGTTGGTCAGGCTTTGTGAGCGGCAGAGGACAGCAGTGGAATATCAGCGGCAACATGGTCGTCGCCTTTCCAGTCAGCTTCCGCTAATCAGAAGCTAGGAGTGGGCATGGATTTCTGACCTCTGTGAGGTTTTAAGAAACTTTGAGGAATCAACACAGATGGTGAGTGGCGATACTGCTATTATTAGCGTAACCATCCCACTTTTGTGTCTACTCAAATGCTCACTTTGCATGTGGAAGAGGTGGAAATGGGGGACAAAGAAATTACACAGGGTGATAGCCAGACCACCCATCCGTCTTCTCAGCGCAAATTGTATGATGAAGAGGAGGAGCAGGAGACGGTGGCCTCTGCTACAGAGGTTAGTACCCATGGAAGTTTAATTCCATCTGTTCAGCGTGGGTGGGCAGAAGAGGAGGAAGAGGATAAGGATATGGACAGTCATCCACCTGATGACGACAGCAAAGTCTTGCCTGTTGGTACTCCTTGTTTAAAAATTGCTCCAAAAATTTCCCTCTGACACCACTAGCGGCAGATTCCATACTTACTTGGGCAACCGAGTAGGGGAAGCAAGGGGAACACACAGCAGTTCCAACAGAGGCAGGACAAGACTCTCCAAGGCCGAGGACAGTTTCATGACAACCCGCCAGCACCCTTACCCTGATGCGCGTCCTAGTGTCACAAGGAGGAAAAAGTTTTGGAAGATGGTGAAGGAGTATGTAGCAGACCATGTCAGCTTCCTCAGTGATCCCTCAGTGCCTCACAACTACTGGATGTCCAAGCTGGACACATGGCATGAACTGTCGCTCTATGCTTTGAAGGTGCTGGCCTGCCTTGCGTTTTATCTGAGCGGGTATTTAGTGCTGCTGGGTGCATAATAACTGATAAGAGCATCTGCCTGTCAACTGAAAATGCTGACAGGTTGACTCTTATAAAAATGAACAAGGCCTGGATTGCCCCTGACTTCTCGACTCTACAAGAGGAAAGAGGATGAACAAAGGCACTTTAAATGTGTTGTTTAATGTACTCAATACAATGTATAACCATGCACCTCTTCCACCACAAAAAAGGTATATGGT
The DNA here is from genome assembly GCF_905171765.1 of Bufo bufo. Classification (NCBI taxonomy): domain Eukaryota; kingdom Metazoa; phylum Chordata; class Amphibia; order Anura; family Bufonidae; genus Bufo; species Bufo bufo. The sequence continues at coordinate 228,578,660 of NC_053394.1, read as the reverse complement.
TAAATCTTCCTTTTCTCATCCTCCTCTTCCATCATATCAACATTCTTATTCGTGACATATAATGCCCTCGCATATATGCCCTCACATATACATTTTTACAGGGTCAGCTCCCCTGCAAGCCCTCGCATATAATTTTTTAGAGGGTCAGCTCACCTGCAGGCCCTCACATATAATGTTTTTCAGGGTCAGCTCACCTGCAGGCCCTCGCATATAAATTTTTACAGGGTCAGCTCACCTGCAGGCCCTCGCATATAATTGTTTGTCAGGGTCAGCTCACCTGCAGGCCCTCGCATATAATGTTTTACAGGGTCAGCTCACCTTCAGGCCTCCGCATATAAGGTTTTACAGGGTCAGCTCACCTTCAGGCCCTCACATATATTGTTTTACAGGGTCAGCTCAACTGCAGGCACTCGCATATAATGTTTTACAGGGTCAGCTCACCTGCAGGCCCTCGAATAAAATGCTTTACAGGGTCAGCTCACTTTCTGATGATGACAGCAAAGTCTTGCCTGTTGGTACTCTGGCACACATGGCTGACTTCATGTTAGGCTGCCTTTCCCACGACTCGCGCGTTATAAGCATTTTAGACAACACGGATTACTGGGTGTTCACCCTTCTCGACCCCCGCTACAAAGAGAACTTCTCATCTCTCATTCCTCTGGTGGAGAGGACAAGCAAAACGGTGCTAAACCAGAAGGTCCTTGTTGAAAGATTGCTCCAAAGTTGATAGGGCAGACATCCAAATATATTGTCACCGTCACTAAGACGTGCGATCGCCTGGAAGTTATCTAGAGTCAAAAAAGCGGCAGCAGGCCCTCACCTTCAAGTCCAGTCTCAGTAGCCAAGACTCTGGTCAACACAATCCTCACCATGACAGCACACTGGGTGAATGTTATGGAGGCCGGGAGCAAGTCAGCTGCTGGCACCAGACTTGCCCTCCAATAGATCCTCGTTAACGGAAAGTGTACACATTCCATTAACAGGGCCTCTTGTTACTTATCATTAGTGATGGACGAACATCTGCTGGGACAGTTCGCGAACGCGATCAAATGTTCTCGAACCGCAAGTTTGCGGTGGATCCCATTCATTTTAATGGCAGGCGAACCTGAAAAACCTTCAGCTCATATTTGCAGCCAAGAAATAATTACTAGAAGTGCACAAATAGTCCCACAACATGGACAGTGACATACCAGATGTATTATTCGAATTTGCGATCTCCATAAAAAAAAAAAATCAATGCTAAATATCGGCAATATAATCTTTGTGTAAGCGCATGCACAAATGCACTATACAGTACCCAAATGCACTATAAGGAAAGTATATTGGTATATAACATCCCGCTTCAATCAGTATTTTGGGGGGACGACTGGTATATCACACCAGTAGAAATTATTTGTTCCAATAACGCTTGTCCCTCTATATACCTGCAGTATCGCAGCAGAACCGCACACAACTGCCGCACAATACAAATGCACTATAATATACTTTCTAACATAGAAAGTATATTATAACATTGTATAAGGAAGGCAATCCATTAGAATATACATAAAGATATAACGTAACCTTTAATAATTTTACTATGAGGGTCCATTCACACGTCCGTAAGTGTTTTGCGGATCCGCAAAACACGGACACCGGCAATGTGCATTCCGCAATTTGTGGACCGCATATCGCCGGCACTATAATAGAAAATGTCTAATCTTATCTGCAATTGTGGACAAGAATAGGACATGTTCTATTTTTTTGCGGAAAAGGAAGCACAGATGCGGATATGGATCCGCAAATGAGGATGCAGACAGCACATTCCGGCCCCATTCAAATTTAATGGGTCTGCACCCATTCCGCAAAATTGCGGACTGATGCGGACCCATTTTGCGGACGTGTGAATGGAAAAGATATCCCTCAAAATGAAAATAAATTAAATTATTAAAGTTAAGCAAAAAGCATAGATGTGGTAGGCAATAACAAGTGCTCGGCGGCACTAAATAAGGTGCTCGGCGGCACCAAATCAGAAACCATATGTCCTACCACAATCCGGGGGGTTCCAGTGCACATTGATGAATACAGGAGGGAAAGCAAAAAAACATCCATCCCTGGGCTAGATGATGATGTGGTATTGAAGGACAGGGTGGGCAAAGAACTGTCCCTGATATTGCTCTACAGGGGGGTGCTATTCTGGCCCTGACCTAACCACAGACCACCCGCCCTGATAAGAGCGACCCCGTCCGGAACCTTACCCCATATAAAAATGGCCCTAGTAAGCCCCTAGCCCCCTGACTTCCAGGTGATCACTATATAGATCTATGTGTTTTTGACACATTATAAAAGTATATTATAAGTATATTGCACCCCTCTGTGTATCACACATATCGATAGCACACCTATACTAGTGCTTAAAATTACTTTTGTGGCCCTATTAGCTAGCGTTTGGTGTCCCTAACAGCCTGTCCCTGCTCCACACAGCAACCTCTCCCTACACAGGCAAAACACTGAATGTAAAATGGCGGCCAGATCAGGTTTATTTATAAGGTAGGGGGTATGTCCATGTGCTGAAATGTTTCAATTGGCTGTCCTGTACCACCTGATGGATGTGTCGTGGATCAAAGTTCTTCACAATGTAAAAGAATATGGCGGGCGCAAATTTCTCCATATGTTCGCATGTTCAGCGAATCGCGAACACGCAAAGTTCGCCGCGAAACAACCGCTGGGTGATCCGCAAGGCCATCTCTATTTATCATCACTACCTCCCCAAGTCGGGAGAATTGCTGCGCGCCTGCTGCCTTTCTTGGATGCTTGTGCTTTAATAACTTGACCCACCCTCTTTGGGTGGTTCACAATTAGGAAAAAAAAGGGGCAAGGCAACAAAAGCCATCAGATTTCAGCCATTGACCTCCTTTGGATGTGGTAGACATTTCTCAGGCTCCCTCTCCGGCATCGAATCCTGATTCCACATTATCCGTGATCACCATGGTAGGCGAAGAAAAGAACATTGAAAGTTGATAGGGCAGACATCCCAATGGATTGTCGCCGTGACTGGGTTTTCTAGAGTCACCAATTCAGCAGCAGGCCCTTGCTCCAAATGTTTTTGAGGGTCACCAGCAGGCCATCAATCATAATTTTTCAAGGGTGTGTGTGATTCCCTCCTTTATGTGTAACAAAGGGTGTTTTGGAGTGCCGGTTCCTTGTAATTTTTGGCAGCCCTTTCACTTAGTGCATAGGCTTTATGAGTGTAGGAGTCCCACTACCTGAACTATTGTTCCACAATGTGAATGATGCTCTCCTTTATGTGATATATACAGGTTGTATCGGAGTACCTCTTCCTTGTAATTTTTGTCAGCACTTGCACTTTATATACAAGTAAATATACAGGAAAGAATATTTCCTAACAATTTTTCATCTAAAACAGTTTTTTTTTTTTTTTTGTTTTGTGCGTAAAAGTGGAGTACTACTCGGACAACATAGTTCCCAGAAGTGACCTGGGAGTCCAAGATGCATCCAGACATCCTCCCCATGCTGTTCCCGAACCATTTCAGTGGTGTTTCCATCAATTTCTGACCTTTTCATATGAACCAGGCACCCTCCCCTCTTCAGAGCAGGGGGTGCCTGGTTTAATGCTAGGGTTCTCCCATTGACTTCCATTATACTCGGTTACTCGGTAGAGCACCTAGACATCCTAATGTGTTCGGCCAGAGCACCCGAGCACTTTGGTGCTTGATCAACACTACTCCCTAGACAAAACGAACAATTATAACTAATGAAAGGTAATTGGGAATGTATTTATAATAAAGTAATATTATGTATTTTCATTTTCTAAATTCCTGGAGAACTCTTTTAACCAACTTGTCGTGACAAAATACTCTGAAATTTTTACCATTTTATATGCATATTTCATAGTTGAATTCTATAACATTAATGTTAGACTGTTTAAGTGAAGTGTTTGCCTTCTTCAAAACCTTTATATGTTTTCATGTTGGCAACTAAATTTGTGTTGACATTTTCAGGTAAACATAAAAAAGCAAGGTCTCACCCTTTAAAACAAGGTTTATTTTGCAGGAAAAAAAAGCTAAGAAAATTTAATGGACTAGTTTTCAAAAAATTATAGGCTGGAGGCTCAAATAAGACATTAGAAACAAGTTAAATCATAAAAACTGTTCTTTCTCAAGGAAAAAATATACCATGTCCTTTGATGGTGTGAACGACAAAATGTTTCAAGCTTCGTGAAGAATTATAAGTTAATTGAAATATAAAGTAAAAAACATTTTAAAATAAAACAGAAAAATAGACAGTCTCTACCTTGAAGACCAGATAGATTGCTATAAATTAATAAATATACAACACTATAGGTATCTGTAGACAACTATATCAGGCAGGATCATATTGGGTCTTTAGAACAGGCTTTGATTAGCCCAGGGTCTGGCATGATAACTGAACATAACTTGTAGCTCCTGGGCCCCAATGAAATATCATGAACACAGCCCGAGCCTATCATGCTGCGTATATAGTACTGGTGACATATGGAGAAGACAGACCCCTTAGACTTCTGGGAACAGGCACAGCAGCGCCTTCTGCATCCCATATAGTTACTGTCGTGCATAATAATGAACCCCAGAATTCCAACAGAAGATATGGTTATTTGAAACTGATATTGGAGCCAATAACTTGCCATTTTGCCCTAGTTTATTCACGTATCTGATTCTGAATGATTGATGTTATGTCTTGCATGTACTTTTAAAACATTATATGTGACACCAGTGCTTTTAGAGGTACATGCAAGCAGCATCCTGATTCAAGAGTTGTGTATACCGCATAGTGCAAAAATATATTTGTCGTGGCATGTATGCATTTACTGTGTATTTCTATAAGCACATGGTAATTATAGGCCATATCTCTTAGCCACCACTATATAAAGAGAGGGCAGAACATTTCAGCTGAGTGTAGCATTAGAGGAAGCATAAAAAAAATGAAACTAACGGGCCAGCTCTTCCTGGACCTAGTACCCAGGATATAGCCATAACATCTCAAAAGTGGACTAGATGCTAGAGAGATATAGAGAAAGACCTGTAGAGGTGAACAGTCTTACAAAGGACTTATTTGACTCTATGGCACATGTGTTCAGGAGAAGCCGCTGATGCCTCAGCAAACCAAAACACGGTTTAGTGCACCTGTGTATGCCTCCACATCCCAAGGAGGTGGAAATGTTGATAAGCATCCTGTCAAAGAATGTAACAGAAGAATTTTGTCTGCCATGGAGGGGAATGCCCTTATTGGTTCCCAATATCACCTAAAGTATTACACCACACTTCTGGAAGCCAAGGTATAAGTAAATTAGAAAAGTGCAGAGTAAGAAACATTGCTTCAACCTATTTTGAAGAGACACATGTTCCAACTATGATTACCTGTCCAGCAGTAAGAACTGTAACATATGAGCATACTGCATTTCTGTGTAACATCAGCCGATCCATTTCAAGTAAGATCTATCCTGAACTGTTTCCATCAGAAATATTCAGTAAAGAAACTGTTTTGCTGTACAACCGTCTCCTCATCATTGCTCACTGCACTACATTTGTACTGCACGGTGCTGGCATCACAACAATCAGGACCCTGCCTCACACTATAAAACAGTCAACATCAAGGGCACCTCAACCACCAAAAGGCAGGAGGATCCTAAGAACCACAGTGTACCTTAAAGGGAGGAACAAATGCACCCTTCCCGTCATTGCACGCCAACGCAGAGAGCTTAAGAAAACTGTAAGTAAAACTACTACACCCATCTGGCCAACCACTCTCGCGATTGCCTCCTCAGCCCAGTCGCTGCATACATATGAACTGCAAAATAGCAGAACAACAGTTGAGACTTCTTCCTGATGTGCAATTTCATTCAGCCATAGTAGTATTACTCTAACTTATGTACACTTATCCTACCACATACACCATTGCCCCACTCTTATTATCAGCATTTGGACTTAAGACCACAGGACAGGATAAACAGCCCTTTATTCATCACATTCAAGAGATCTACTCTCCTGTATTGTTTTTTCCATCAAAAAATAATCCCCTAATGAAATGTGACTCAATGTTTCCACCTCCTATAAGGCGGGATTCGATATTCCTCTTAAATGACAAAAACATAAAGGTGAGCGGATCTCTTAAATTAGAAGTGATTGGGACTTTATTAAAACTTTGCCAAAGAAAATAAGATAACCATAGGAGGAAATCTGTTTGGGGTAAAAGAATTTGGAATTTATTTTTTAAATGTCACAACTTCTGATGGCCCAAATAAATCATCATCCTATACGAGTCAGTGAAGCGTAGGCCTGATATAGTGAGGGATTTTAGGCACTTTGATGAACAAATGAAATAGAATACCAGTGCATGAGCCTGTGATGAATAGACCTCTTTATCTATGTAACAGTTTCTGCAGCCTTCCAGGGAACATGCCCATTAGCTATAGTACATGCTGTCAAATAAAATACTTCATCTAGACAGCCATTACCAGCACCTGGAGATCTAGAGTGCCTGCAGAACGGAAGTCACATTAGGAACATTAAATATGGCATCACTAGACATTTGAGAAAAATGAAAAACTGGTCACCTGGGTACACCATACAATTAATGCTAAAAGTCATAAACATCCTGGAAAATTACTGGACTTTGACAACAAACAAGGAGAGGATTTTTACAGAAAATGTAACTCTTTTTTTTTTTCTTGGAAAGTCAGAACAGATGACACCAGTGACACCAGTGACACCAGCTTATATTTTATTAAAGAGGTTTTCTAACCAAGACCCCTGCCCACCTACTCTATCGGGTCATGGAGTTTTTAAATCTGACTTTCAAATATGCAGCATATTTATTCTTGTACAGAAATGTGGGGGCTTTCACCCAAACCATAGCACAGTCTGCTACACAATGAATATGTAACATGTGAAGTTTGCTTCTAATTTACAGAAGATTTCTGGGAAAATCTGCAGTGGAAAAAGTCTGCTACATGTCATGCAATGGCACTTTTCCATGGACCAATTAACAGGCAAATATCGGAACAAGCCGTTTGTTCCCCATAATTGCCTGATCATTGATTAAAGGAAAGAGCTGTATGTATAGCAAACACAGCAATTAGAGTTGAAAAATCAAATCCAACAAAGTGGAATTTGATCAGAATTTCAGGTTAAATTTGATTTGCCGTGCTTCGTGGCAGCAAATCGATTTAACCTGAAATAGTGTAAAAAACAAAGACAAAAAAATCATACTTACCTCCTCCATTTGCTTGTGACAGGCTGGCTGATGTCATCTTGATTGAAGATCTTGTCCGAAATCCAGCGTAAAAAAGGTCATCTCGGGCTGCGCAATATTTTGCGCCGTCTCTGTTAACAAAGTGTGATATGCTGATATTCAAATGATGCTATGTGCTGAATAAAAGATGCAATCACCAACAAACACGTGTTTGGTTCTTTGTCAGGTGATTGGCACCATTTTACGGGACCATTTTCTGAATGCAGTTTTGGATGCCAAAATCAAGAGTGGATGATAAAAGGAGAGGAAATATAAAGGACACCTTCTCCTCTTTTTTGAATTCTTTCTTGGTTTTACTTTCATCCAGATACCTGAATACGTAGCGATAACCTTGCATACGTTAATTACTGAGATAATTGCCTTGATCCTCGGTTCATGTAAAAGAGTCTTTATTCTAAGTGCTTTAGGGACCTTCTTCTATTAGCCAGACCTAGAAGAGGTGGGTTAGAGGTTATTTACTAATAATTAGTAATGCTACATTTCCCTTGTAGTAGCTGAAAATGTACGGCAGCTTTCCCTGGCAATAACTGACTAACCTCTGAGGGTTTCTGAAGCCAGACCGGTGAAAACTGTATTGTGCACCCCTTGTTTACTAGACGTAGCATGGTTACAATCATTGTGCAGCCAGGGCCATAGTCTACCATATCTATTAATACTGTTGACAGTTTGTTTATCACAGGCATTTAAATGGCACAATAACCACAATGGAAATCTGATCCTTTTGTGTGTGTGGTTAAGCTGGACATTTATGTGAAGCTCTATAAAAATCTTATTCCCAATGACATACACCAGATGACAAAATCAGCTCCTCTACACTGGAAATAAATAAATTGTATATTCTTTACATAAATTCACTTAGAATTTAAAGTTTTTCTAGTACCCACTTTCTTACCAGCAGAAAAGTAAATACACTGCGTGCAGAATTATTAGGCAAATGAGTATTTTGACCACATCATCCTCTTTATGCATGTTGTCTTACTCCAAGCTGTATAGGCTCGAAAGCCTACTACCAATTAAGCATATTAGGTGATGTGCATCTCTGTAATGAGAAGGGGTGTGGTCTAATGACATCAACACCCTATATTAAGTGTGCATAATTATTAGGCAACTTCCTTTCCTTTGGCAAAATGGGTCAAAAGAAGGACTTGACAGGCTCAGAAAAGTCAAAAATAGTGAGATATCTTGCAGAGGGATGCAGCACTCTTAAAATTGCAAAGCTTCTGAAGCGTGATCATCGAACAATCAAACGTTTCATTCAAAATAGTCAACAGGGTTGCAAGAAGCGTGTGGAAAAACCAAGGCGCAAAATAACTGCCCATGAACTGAGAAAAGTCAAGCGTGCAGCTGCCAAGATGCCACTTGCCACCAGTTTGGCCATATTTCAGAGCTGCAACATCACTGGAGTGCCCAAAAGCACAAGGTGTGCAATACTCAGAGACATGGCCAAGGCAAGAAAGGCTGAAAGACGACCACCACTGAACAAGACACACAAGCTGAAACGTCAAGACTGGGCCAAGAAATATCTCAAGACTGATTTTTCTAAGGTTTTATGGACTGATGAAATGAGAGTGAGTCTTGATGGGCCAGATGGATGGGCCCGTGGCTGGATTGGTAAAGGGCAGAGAGCTCCAGTCCGACTCAGACGCCAGCAAGGTGGAGGTGGAGTACTGGTTTGGGCTGGTATCATCAAAGTTGAGCTTGTGGGGCCTTTTCGGGTTGAGAATGGAGTCAAGCTCAACTCCCAGTCCTACTGCCAGTTTCTGGAAGACACCTTCTTCAAGCAGTGGTACAGGAAGAAGTCTGCATCCTTCAAGAAAAACATGATTTTCATGCAGGACAATGCTCCATCACACGCGTCCAAGTACTCCACAGCATAGCTGGCAAGAAAGGGTATAAAAGAAGAAAATCTAATGACATGGCCTCCTTGTTCACCTGATCTGAACCCCATTGAGAACCTGTGGTCCATCATCAAATGTGAGATTTACAAGGAGGGAAAACAGTACACCTCTCTGAACAGTGTCTGGGAGGCTGTGGTTGCTGCTGCACGCAATGTTGATGGTGAACAGATCAAAACACTGACAAAATCCATGGATGGCAGGCTTTTGAGTGTCCTTGCAAAGAAAGGTGGCTATATTGGTCACTGATTTGTTTTTGTTTTGTTTTTGAATGTCAGAAATGTATATTTGTGAATGTTGAGATGTTATATTGGTTTCACTGGTAAAAATAAATAATTGAAATGGGTATATATTTGTTTTTTGTTAAGTTGCCTAATAATTATGCACAGTAATAGTCACCTGCACACACAGATATCCCCCTAAAATAGCTAAAACTAAAAACAAACTAAAAACTACTTCCAAAAATATTCAGCTTTGATATTAATGAGTTTTTTGGGTTCATTGAGAACATGGTTGTTGTTCAATAATAAAATTAATCCTCAAAAATACAACTTGCCTAATAATTCTGCACTCCCTGTAATGCTACTTATATCTGACTAAACATCTATAGCAAATCCTAACAATAAAATGACAGCCTGTGCTACATGGCCCATATAAATAAATGTATTTGTATTAATGGCAATTCTTTGTTTCATAAGCTATAGTTGGTTATTACCATAATGAGCTGCCATACTTCTTAAAATACACTGGGTCTTCTGCATGAAACATAATGCAGAACATCAAGGGATTGCCCATAGAAACCAAACAAAGCCCGATTTCCCCAAGAAAAGTAGTGCTCATTGGTTCCCATGTAAAATTCAACCTTTATTATTATAGACTAATTTTTATAATTGAAGCCCTTTGAATAGACCTAATAGTATTTTGGCAATGTATTGCACTACTAACTTCTCACCATAATGATATATTCACATGATCATATTTATGGTCCTCATACGATCTGCTTTTTTTGAGGATCATGCTCAGACCCATTCATTTCTATTTGGCAAAAAAAAAAAAAACCTCTGCAAAATCCTTTAAAGTACTAGTTGATTCCCTGCTGGAGGAATATTTGTAATTTTCATATGTCCAAATTTCTATGTAACCTGCTCTTGTAAATACAGAATAAGAAATCCACAAGTGAAAACACAGTGAACGCCTTTGGTGTCTCATTAATAGTGTTGGGCGCGAATATTCATATTGTGAATTTTAATTGCGAATATTGCCGCTTTGAGAATTCACGAAGATTTATAATATAGTGCTATATATAAGTATTTGCGAATATTCAAGATTTTTGTTTTTCATCAGTAACCTCCCTTTTTGCTTGTGGGCCAATTAGAAGGTTGCAATGTCTTTGTCTGAGCTTAGCAACATCCCTAGCAACCAAAAGGAAAGTTGCCTACACCTTTACTATATAAGAAACTCCCTAGCAGTCATTTTCTGTAGTTTTATGGAGTTCTGAGAGAGATATCAGTGTCATTGCTGTGCTCTGTTTACTGTTTAATTACATTAGATTGTTAGTTAGTTAGTTAGTTTATATACAATACAGACCAAAAGTTTAGACACACCTTCTTATTCAAAGAGTTTTCTTTATTTTCATGACTATGAAGGCATCAAAACTATGAATTAACACATTTGGAATTATATACAGTACAGACCAAAAGTTTGGACACACCTTCTCATTCAAAGAGTTTTCTTTATTTTCATGACTATGAAAATTGTAGATTCACACTGAAGGCATCAAATCTATGAATTAACATATGTGGAATTATATACATAACAAACAAGTGTGAAACAACTGAAAATATGTCATAATCTAGGTTCTTCAAAGTAGCCACCTTTTGCTTTGATTACTGCTTTGCACACTCCTGGCATTCTCTTGATGAGCTTCAAGAGGTAGTACCCTGAAATGGTTTTCACTTCACAGGTGTGCCCTGTCAGGTTTAATAAGTGGGATTTCTTGCCTTATAAATGGGGTTGGGACCATCAGTTGCGTTGAGGAGAAGTCAGGTGGATACACAGCTGATAGTCCTACTGAATAGACTGTTAGAATTTGTATTATGGCAAGAAAAAAGCAGCTAAGTAAAGAAAAACGAGTGGCCATCATTACTTTAAGAAATGAAGGTTAGTCAGTCAGCCGAAAAATTGGGTAAACTTTGAAAGTATGGGCTATTTGACCATAAAGGAGAGTGATGGGGTGCTGCGCCAGATGACCTGGCCTCCACAGTCACCGGACCTGAACCCAATCGAGATGGTTTGGGGTGAGCTGGACTGCAGAGTGAAGGCAAAAGGGCCAACAAGTGCTAAGCATCTCTGGGAACTCCTTCAAGACTGTTGGAAGACCATTTCAGGTGACTACCTCTTGAAGCTCATCAAGAGAATGCCAAGAGTGTGCAAAGCAGTAATCAAAGCAAAAGGTGGCTACTCTGAAGAACCTAGAATATGACATATTTTCAGTTGTTTCACACTTGTTTTCGCACTTGTTGGCCCTTTTGCCTTCACTCTGCAGTCCAGCTCACCCCAAACCATCTGTATTGGGTTCAGGTCCGGTGACTGTGGGGGCCAGGTCATCTGGCGCAGCACCCCATCACTCTCCTTCATGGTCAAATAGCCCTTACTTTCAAAGTTTTTCGGCTGACTGACTGACCTTCATTTCTTAAAGTAATGGCCACTAGTTTTTCTTTACTTAGCTGCTTTTTTCTTGTCATAATACACATTCTAACAGTCTATTCAGTAGGACTATCAGCTGTGTATCCACCTGACTTCTCCTCAATGCCACTGATGGTCCCAACCCAATTTATAAGGCAAGAAATCCGACTTATTAAACCTGACAGGGCACACCTGTGAAGTGAAAACCATTTCAGGGGACTACCTCTTGAAGCTCATCAAGAGAATGCCAAGAGTGTGCAAAGCAGTAATCAAAGCAAAAGGTGGCTACTTTGAAGAACCTAGAATATGACATATTTTCAGTTGTTTCACACTTGTTTGTTATGTATATAATTCCACATGTGTTAATTCATAGTTTTGATGCCTTCAGTGTGAATCTACAATTTTCATAGTCATGAAAATAAAGAAAACTCTTTGAATGAGAAGGTGTGTCCAAACTTGTCAGTACTGTATATATAATAGAAATAGTTAGGGGGAGATAGTCAGTGTAGGTTAGATATAGTGTAGCTGATAGGTTCCAGTGCAGGGTGTTTGGTAGTGTGATGTCCATACATACATGCTACAGACATAGTGCTGTGATGTCACAAGTTCACAACAACACTTAGTGCACCAATCAGTAATATGTAGTCAGACCTGCTCAAATGTGAAGTAGCATGTATTGCGCCAAAATATGCGCATCATTAATTTCTGATTTGCGCAATCGCGACTATATTGGAGCACTCTCTCTGCATATAAAGCTATTGTAATGTTCTGCCGTGCCAACCATTTTCTCCAGACTCAGGAAACTTCTAGCAGCTTGAAAAATGTAGCAACAGTGACCCACGCCTGTATTGCATGCGCAATACGCGCATATTATATTGGCGAATTTCGCAATTAAGAAAATAATCACAAATTCTCAAATTTCACGAATACATGACAAATATTTGCCCAAATATTCACTAAATATTGCAAATTCGAATATTGCCCCTGCCGCTCATCACTACTCATTACATTTAAGCTTAAGATTGCTTTGATTTTAACTGACTATTTTGACTGAAAAGCAGCTGTTAAACCTACTTTGTGGCGCTCAGTTACTTCAGCACAGGGCAATAATATTAACATTTTATCAATTTAGACCATGAGGCTGGGTCCAGTGGTTTGGAGTGGCACACAGCTTCTATACATGCCACTAGGTTTCTCCAAGGGAAAGAGAACCATCTTGAGGTGGCTCTACCGAGATGGTTCTATTTTCCTGGGAGATACCTTTTTTACATATTTTTTCCCATGGAGCATTGGCAATAAGTCTCCCTACCATGGAGCACTGCTAAAAAGTCTCCATACACAGCTGGTGTCCTTAAGCAGAGCCAGAACCCTTCCTAAACAGCAGCTAAACCTAATTATTGTTGCTTGCTGCACAGCTAGTGGCCATTTGACCCAGGTATTTGGTGCCCAGAAGCAATTTTTTCTTGGCCACAGTATTTAGATACAGGACTTTGGCAGCAAATACTGTAGTATTTTTACAGTATTATGTGCATTAGTTTTAAAAACTAGGCTCTCCAAGAAAATACTAAATATGGGTGTTTTATAATTTATAATTATGTCGTTTGGGTTAAAGAGAAGGGGATGGGTGCAAACTATGCAATTGTCTATAGTGAGGAGTGTAGATGTAGGTGGTGCAGAAGTAGTGGTTGATGCCACGCAAAAGACACCAATATATTAAATGGCAACTTATCAAGACTAGTTTAGTTTTAACTAAGCTACTTTGTTGATGATATAAGCAAGAGATTGTTTTATGCAATACACAAAGTAAAATTTAATTAAAGATACTGGTGATATGATTTTGGCAATATAAAAAAATAAAATATAAAAACAAAATTCTGTGTGCTTCAACCCTCTTTGATCATTGAAACAAAGGACGTTAGTGCTTATTTGATCACCCAACAGCTAAAAGGGACAATAAACTATAATCAATACTATTGGCAATTCTGTATTTCTCCAGAGCAAAGCTAATAGTAGCTGACAGGAGCTGATGAAGCTCAATTTTTTGAGGACCACCTCAGCAACTTTGTCCTAGTGATCAATGGGGTGGTCTCCTGGACTCCATCAATGAAAACTAATATTTTTATACTGGACACAATGTTATTGCACACTTGGATACAATGTACTGTATTATGAAAGTTAGTGCAAAAATTAACACTAAGGATGCTATGTTCAGGCTACAGGCAACTTAAAAGGGTTATCAAATGAAAAATTGAAAATCATACATCACATAGTACATGACATCCTCATTCTATCATTCTGGATAGAGCCAGACCTGTACCTCACAAGGATCCAGAGACCTCCCTTTTTATTGCTCCAAATATTATGCTACATTTTTGTCAGGCTGTCAGCTTAGGGGGAATGTCCTTTCTCAGGCGTGTGTCCTTTCTGGTGCAGCTGGTGGCAGTTGAAGGATGGAATTGAGCATGTGTTTCTGTCTCAGGGAGCAGGACAGAGAAATTAGAAAATGAGCAAACAAAAAGTGACGCTATACAGTTCGATTTATTGAAATAACTAAGTAGCTAAAATTAATTTTGAATTACATGTAGTCACAAAAGTATTAAGATCCAGGTGCTGATTTGAAAACTGTAGAATATGTTTCGTGTAGACATCGATGTGGAATCAGCTGACGAGAGAGTAAAAGTAGTGCACTTCTTCTTGACGCTAACATCGACCTGTAAGTCTGAGTTCATACTTGAGTTATTTGGTCAGTTTTGGCCCTGTGACTGCCCAAATAAGTGAAGTGTGCAGTGATTCTAAGGCCTCATGCACACGACCGTATGGCTTTTTCAGTGTTTTGCGGTCCGTTTTTCACGGATCCGTTGTTCCGTTTTTTGTTTCCGTTGTGTTTCCGTTTCTGTTCCGTTTTTCCATTTTTCCGTATGGCATATACAGTATACAGTAATTACATAGATGAAATTGGGCTGGGCATAACATTTTCAATAGATGGTTCAGCAAAAAACGGAACGGAAACGGAAGACATACGGATGCATTTCCGTATGTGTTGCGTTTTTTTTGCGGACCCATTGACTTGAATGGAGCCAAGCACCGTGATTTGCGGACAAGAATAGGACATGTTCTATCTTTTCACGGTACGGAAATACTGAAATACTGAAACGGAATGCACACGGAGACACTTCAGTATTTTTTGCTGAACCATTGAAATGAATGGTTCAGTATATGTACCGCATACTGAACTACAAAAACGGCCAGTATACTGAATGCAAAATACTGTCGTGTGCATGAGCCCTAAGAGTGACGCCTGTCATCTGCATGTCATCTGCATGTCATATGGACTCACAGTATTATTTCACTACCAAAGCAGACTCCCTATGCGTGTTACTGCAAGGCACAGGGTTCTACACTACTATAAAGGCTCTCTGCAGCCAGGAAATAGCTGTTTTTAATGCGATTTGCCGTAAATAAATTCAGATTTAACCAAATTTTTGAAAAATTTGGCGAACCGGCCAAATCAAATTTTTTATGAAATTTGCTCATCTCTAGCATAGTTGATAAAAAAATTTTGGTACAGATTAGTTTATATAATGTAAATATTTATATTACTAATGAAAAATGTCAAGGGCAGCGCTAAAGCCCAGCCATTAGTGTTGTGTAATAAAAATTTGTAACGCAAAATACAGGCAATATATTTGCGATTGCACTAATCGGCAGTGATTAGAATATTTTTACGTGCAACTTCACATTTTAGCAAGTCTGATTACAGATTACTGATTGGTGCACGATTGTTGTGAATTTGACATTGCTTCCTTCTCATTGGCCCACAAGCAAGAAGCAGAGAAGAATCATGTGTTCAGATGGAAAAAAATGCTGAATATTCGATATAACAAATATATAGCACTATATTATAAATATTCGCAAACTCTCAAAGTTGCGATATTCGCGAAAAAAATTCGCTATTGGAATATTCGCGCTCAACACTATTAATAAACCTCCAAAAAATAAATTTAACAATCACAATTCATCGCTGAAAGTCAAATAGATTTTTATTTTGCCACTAATACATGACAAAAAGGGCTTTAGAACATACAGGGAGTGCAGAATTATTAGGCAAGTTGTATTTTTGAGGATTAATTTTATTATTAAACAACAACCATGTTCTCAATGAACCCAAAAAACTCATTAATATCAAAGCTGAATATTTTTGGAAGTAGTTTTTAGTTTGTTTTTAGTTTTAGCTATTTTAGGGGGATATCTGTGTGTGCAGGTGACTATTACTGTGCATAATTATTAGGCAACTTAACAAAAAACAAATATATACCCATTTCAATTATTTATTTTTACCAGTGAAACCAATATAACATCTCAACATTCACAAATATACATTTCTGACATTCAAAAACAAAACAAAAACAAATCAGTGACCAATATAGCCACCTTTCTTTGCAAGGACACTCAAAAGCCTGCCATCCATGGATTCTGTCAGTGTTTTGATTTGTTCACCATCAACATTGCATGCAGCAGCAACCACAGCCTCCCAGACACTGTTCAGAGAGGTGTACTGTTTTCCCTCCTTTTAAATCTCACATTTGATGATGGACCACAGGTTCTCAATGGGGTTCAGATCAGGTGAACAAGGAGGCCATGTCATTAGATTTTCTTCTTTTATACCCTTTCTTGCCAGCCACGCTGTGGAGTACTTGGACGCGTGTGATGGAGCTTTGTCCTGCATGAAAATCATGTTTTTCTTGAAGGATGCAGACTTCTTCCTGTACCACTGCTTGAAGAAGGTGTCTTCCAGAAACTGGCAGTAGGACTGGGAGTTGAGCTTGACTCCATCCTCAACCCGAAAAGGCCCCGCAAGCTCATCTTTGATGATACCAGCCCAAACCAGTACTCCACCTCCACCTTGCTGGCGTCTGAGTCGGACTGGAGCTCTCTGCCCTTTACCAATCCAGCCACGGGCCCATCCATCTGGCCCATCAAGACTCACTCTCATTTCATCAGTCCATAAAACCTTAGAAAAATCAGTCTTGAGATATTTCTTGGCCCAGTCTTGACGTTTCAGCTTGTGTGTCTTGTTCAGTGGTGGTCGTCTTTCAGCCTTTCTTACCTTGGCCATGTCTCTGAGTATTGCACACCTTGTGCTTTTGGGCACTCCAGTGATGTTGCAGCTCTGAAATATGGCCAAACTGGTGGCAAGTGGCATCTTGGCAGCTGCACGCTTGACTTTTCTCAGTTCATGGGCAGTTATTTTGCGCCTTGGCTTTTCCACACGCTTCTTGCGACCCTGTTGACTATTTTGAATGAAACGCTTGATTGTTCGATGATCACGCTTCAGAAGCTTTGCAATTTTAAGAGTGCTGCATCCCTCTGCAAGATATCTCACTATTTTTGACTTTTCTGAGCCTGTCAAGTCCTTCTTTTGACCCCTTTTGCCAAAGGAAAGGAAGTTGCCTAATAATTATGCACACCTAATATAGGGTGTTGATGTCATTAGACCACACCCCTTCTCATTACAGAGATGCACATCACCTAATATGCTTAATTGGTAGTAGGCTTTCGAGCCTATACAGCTTGGAGTAAGACAACATGCATAAAGAGGATGATGTGGTCAAAATACTCATTTGCCTAATAATTCTGCACGCAGTGTATAACTGCACCGCTGAACGGCAAATATATTTTTCTTTTGCCACAAATACACGACAAATAGGGCTTTAGAACATATAATTGCACAGCTGAACGGTAAATATATTTTTATTTTGCCACTAATACTCCTCAAAAAGGGCTGTAATTTTCTCACTTCACCACACAACGGCTAATAAGTCCTTTTTTCCCCCACTAATACAAGCCCAAAAATGCTTTAGAACATATAACTGCACCACACAAGAGAAAATAAGACATATAAATATTTCCTTGTAATAAATGCTGTTAATGGCTGTATCAAGCAGCACTTGCACCCTAATAAGAACGGTTTGCTGGAATTACAGAGCTGTATAATGGCAATTTGGATCCGCAGTCAGTGCACCAAGGTGTAATAGGATTCTTCCTATTACCCAGGCTGTAACCTCCCCTACTGAACCCTGTTCAATGTAAATGCTGTGGATTGATTCATCCCTATCCTTTCCCTAAACATTGAATAATTTTTCCCTACACTTGCAAATCGTTTTTTTAGCACAATGAAGTTTTTTCTAACACTGTTCCTAGCGCCTGCAGACGTCTCTCCCTGCACTAAGTACAATTGTAAATGGCAGAATCTGAGATGGCTGAAGCTATTTATAGGGCTGTGACATCACAGGGCTGGCTGGCTGCTGATTGGCTGCATGAATGGCATTGTGGGTGATCCCTTGTTCCCAGAGTTCCTTGCTCCATGTCCTAACACGTGCAGCAGCCATTTTAGGAAAAAAATCTGATTTGTTACTACAAATCATGAGGAAATTCAGCTTCGGTGCGAATCAAATTTTTCCTGAAATTTGGATTGAATTCCACTTAGTCGGCTTCGATTCTCTCATCTCTAATCCTTTCCCTGAACTTCTATACAGCAAAATAAAAGTTTTAAAGTATTTTCTAGTACTGTCCCTAGCTCCTGCTGACGTCTCACCGTGCACTAAGTACACTGGAAAATGGTTAAATTCAAGATGGCTGAGGCTATTTATAGGGCTGTGACATCACAGGGCTGGCTGGCTGCTGATTGGCTGCATGTATGGCATTGTGGGTGATCCCTCGTTCCCAGATTTCCTTGCTCCATGTCCTAACACGTGCAGCAGCCATTTTAGGAAAAAAATGCATTTCGTTACCACAAAGAGTGAGGAAATTCAGATTTAGTGCAAATTTAATTTTTCGCTCATGACTAATGCTAACTACCATATTTAACTATGATTGAAGTTCAGCTCTGCTACATATACATTATATATAAACATCCAGCAATCACTAGGGTATTTCTATGGTTACAATTCTAGAACATTTTGACCAGGCTGACATAAAGGTATATGGTACAAAATACGTTTGAAATTTCTTCCTCATAACCCCTGTTTGAATGTTGGGGATGGATAGACATCTTCTGAAGCATTTAGGGAGGAAATATTTGAGGGCAGTATTAGAAAGTAACACATCTGGATAGGTCAGATGGATGTACAGGAAAAAGTAGACTATACCATCGAAGATATATCCTATTTCCAGATGTAGCAATGTTCTCACTTTTATTTCATTACTAGATATACTACGGTTTATGTGCCCTTACAGCTTATAAAACGAACATACAAAACAACATATTATAGTACAAGAATTTATGAACATTGCAATGCACTAAGAAAACAGGTTTTGGAAGTCATTGCCAAACAAAGGGGTTGCATTAAGAGACCAACTGGAACAACACTACCATGGTGATAGATGATGGCTCTAATGCAAAAAAAAGTGACTAGCAGAGAATCATCTTTAAAACATAAAAAAAGATTTCCAAAGGGACCTAGACACAGCTGCAGATCTCAGCCGCACTTACGGTAATTCTCAATTCAGTCTATCAGCTGTTACTGCTCAATTACAAACACATTGCTACAGAGACTTGGTACAATTCCACTATTTTACTGATGCCAGATGGTTGTGAATTACCATTACTGAGAAAAAAACTGCAGTAATTAAAAAAATGTTGCTAGGAATGGTAAAAGGAGGCAGAATATGCCATGGCTTTATTGACTGATTGATTTGTTCCCTTGTCTAAAGCTTAAATTTAACTTCCATGCATGGGTGTAAGATTGAGTTGTCGAATCAACCCTCCTGGATTAGCAACCCCTTTAAAGCCTCATTCAAGTGGAAGTGTATGCACACAACCTGTATGGTGAAGCAGAGTTCCTATGGTTTCAGATTACAGAGCCATAAGCCATGGGTGTCCATCCCATATAGTCAGATGAGACAGCTACAGCTCCTTTGGAGAGAGGGGTCATATCCTGCTTGTTCCCATCCACCTATTAGGTGGTTGATATCTATGCAGTGACCCCTCTCCAGAGGATTCACACTGCTATCAATAAGATAGAGAATTGGCTCAAGGGTGCTAAAAATAGCGTTGAGTGTGAGCAACCACAGAGCCCTTCTGCTCTTCATGGCAAAATCCCTGGGACCATAATTGAAAGCCCATTTTAATCTTTGCTATGATGATCTCTCTTTTATTTACTCAACTGTCATAGACCCAATGGTAAATTAGGGTGTGTTGCACAACCTCTTCTTTGATGGCAGAACATTTCCTGCATAATATCAGACATCTTATTCTTGACAACATCAGGTGACTATGCTTATTGACTTACAGATGATTAACCATGTTTACATGTGAGAAGTGTTGACTGTGGGTATATTTATAGAACCAGCAACCGAGCAGTGAAAAAAAACAAAAAAAAACCATAGATTACATAGCTACAGATCCAACATTCTATATTTAAAAAGGGGTTTTCTGAGTTTTTAATACTGATGACCTATCCTCAGGATAGTTTATCAGTATCTGATCGGTGGGGGTCTGACACCTGGGATCTCCATTCTGCTGTTTGAGAGGGCACTGAGCCTTCTCTCAGCTTTTTCAGTGACAATACATTCATTTGTCACATGGCCTAGGAGCATACCAAGCGATACCAAGCATAGCTGCTATATAATGTAGGGTACTGTGTTTGGTAATCTGAGAGAAGGCAGCGGCACTCAAAGGTGCCTTTTCAAAACAGCTGATCGGCAGGGGTCCAGTGTGTCAGAACCCCACCGATCAGATACTAATGACCTATCCAGAGGATAGGTCATCAGTATAAAAATCCTGGAAAACCCTTTAAACTATTGCTGTGAAGCATTATTTTTCAAAAAGGAACATGGGGTTCGTGGTACACATATTGATCTGTGTAAGCCCAATTGCCACTTCATAATCTCATTAAAATGGTTTCAGCTTGGTTGAAAATGGTTGAAGCTTAGTGTGGGACTGGTCAGTGACCATGTGCTGCCAGGCTAGGCCCCCTTGTATCTGCTCTATAGCCACCTGACTGCGACAAAGTATACACCAAGAACCTCTAAACACTAAGGCTCAATTCACACCTGAGCGTTTCTGAGACGCGCGTTTTACGCGCATATTTATCGCGCGTTTTCCGCGCGTTTTTATGCGCGTTTTTTGCAATAGTAAACGCGCGTTTGACGCGCGTTTGACGCGCGTTTGTGTGATTGACTGCAGTGTTGTCCAATGAGCAAATATCCCTGTCTATCTGAAGTTTGGCCAATCATAGGGCATTGTAGGTGTGCAATTCCATGTGTGTTGGTAGAGTGTGTGGTTTGAAGTCATGGAATGCTTTAGACGGCGACGTGTTGCGGCACTTGTTGCAGCTATCGAACTGGAACGCTTGAGGAGAAGGCGGGACAGCGGGCGACGCTTCTGGGTCCACCCTGTCATTGCCAATAGACAGGAGAGGGGCCAGTTCTGGGCACTGTATGCGAAACTCCGTGGCCATGAGGACAAGTTTTTTGACTATACCAGGATGTACATCCCCAGGTTAGTACGTATATGTTGTTGCAATGTTTTTTCAATGGTTAAGCTAAGTGTTTTGTGCTTTTTGTATTGTTAACCCTGAACATTTTATTGTTTCCCAGCTTTGACGAGCTCCTGGTGCTGTTGTCCCCTCATTTGCAGCGTCAGGACACCTTCATGCGGGACTGCATCCCACCAGTGGAAAGACTGGTCATTACTTTGCGGTAAGTCGCCTATTATTGTGGCCATTTTACCCATTTGCAGTGTGTTGTGGCAGGATCAGAGTTTCGCCGTGTTTCTCTTGTTGTTTGGGATGTATGAGTGTTTGTGCGGGGGGTATGTGATGTGTATGTTGACAACGTGTGGCATACATATCCCATACATGCATCATGTATACACATTTGCCCATGTTTTACCCCTCACTTTCCAAAAATACTCCAAACATTTCCTTCCATTTTTTTTTCGTTGGTGAATGTATTAACATCATACATTTCAAAATTAAACAAAGGAGCAATTTTTTGGTATCAACATAAACATATTACAAAGCATTTTCTACATATGTGACCGTTTTTGTCACCCAAACCCTTGAGGCCGAGAATTTCCCTCTTCTCATTTTCACAGGGTTTCATATTGAGGGCCAGAAAACTCTGCCTCGGGATCCCGCCGTGTCTCTCGGGCTCCGCGAGACTGATTGGCGGGTGACATTTCAGTGGTGGTGGAGGTGCTTGGGCCCGTGCTTGAAGAGGGATATGTGTATGATGTGTGTTGTGTCTGCCATGTGTCATGAGGGTGTTGTATATTACTTTGTGTGTATGTGTGTGCTGGGTATGTGTGAGGGTGTTGTTGTGCTTGTTGGGGATGTAGTGGCCCATATTGTGGCCCATATTGTGGCCCATATTGGGGGCAATATTGTGGCCCATATTGGTGCCCATATAGTGCAGGCTGCTGTGGGGCCTGCTGTGGGGCCTGCTGTGGGGCCTGCAGTGGGGCCTGCAGTGGGGCAGTGCTAGATGTTGCGATCTCGTAAGGGATACAATATTTGTCTATGGTCTTCGTCAACTCATCCCTTAGTTTTGTGACCATATTTCGGGGCACATGAAGCATTTTCTCCTCTAGACTGAGGAGAAAATAGGCATCCGAAGAAAGTTTGGGCACAGGATGTGCCAGGGCATCCAGGCAGCCTATTAGCCTGTCCTGTTGCCTCTCTGTTCTCCTCCTTTTTTGTCTGGGCTGCTGACTTGCTTCTGGGACGGCTGGGACAGGCTGCAAGGGGCTCCCCAAACTCGGAGTGGGTGGGGGGCCTGGAGGACTCATTGGCCCCATAGATGGTCCGGGCTCACTGTCCATTGTTGTGCCCTCGTCCTCTTCTTCGTCAACTCGCGCCTGGCTGGGTTCCCAGCTACTATCGGTGCTGTGAAGTGGAAAATCAAGGTAAGTATGTTCCCCATATGAAATTGAATGTATGTCATGTCATACCACAGCCTCTCCTCAATGTGTATGGCCTTGACTCACCTCCGCATTTCCATGCATGGAATCAAAAAAGACAGCTGCTGGGCATGCACGTAACTGGAGCGTGCGCCTGGGGACGATCCGCTCCTCTGCTCCCTTTGTTTGCGCCTATGGCGGATAAAGGCGTCTTTGAGGCTTTTCCATTTCCCTTTCATAGTGGTGACTTAGGAAAAAAAAAAACACAAATTAATAATGTCTCTTTATTTTCTTACATTTGTTTCAGATATTTAGCTACCGGACAGTCATTGACCAGTCTACACTTCGCCTTTCTCATCGGGAAGTCCACAGCCAGTATGGTCGTCCGGGAAACCTGCGTGGCAATTTGGGACGTCCTTCATCCTGCTGTGATGGCCCAACCACAGAAGGAGGATTGGCTGCAAATTGCGGATAATTTTTTAGAATACTGCAATTTCCCAAACTGTGTCGGCGCAATAGATGGCAAACACATCCGCGTTCAGAAGCCCATCAGGAGCGGGAGTCAATTTTTTAATTATAAAAAATATTTCTCGTTTGTTCTTTTTGCGGTGTGTGATGCAAACTATTGCTTCAGGTACATTGACGTGGGGTCCTACGGCAGCAGCTCAGACTCAGCTGTTTTCGGCCATTCTGCCTTTGGCCAAATGCTCAATAATAATGAGATGGACCTCCCGGGGAACACCACACTGCCTGGGACCACTTATCCGACTATGCCCTTTGTTTTTGTGGGGGACGAGGCGTTTGCGCTGGGGGAGCATGTGATGAGGCCGTACTCCAGCCGGGGACTCTCCATTGATAGGCGGGTATTTAATTACCGGCTGACAAGGGCACGCAGGGTGGTGGAGTGCGCCTTCGGCATTTTAGCAAACAAATGGCGCTTTCTCCATTCTCCGATTAATTTAAAATTGGACACCGCCATCTCGGCCGTGAAGGCAGCGTGTGCTCTGCATAATTTTGTACGTGTACGGGATGGCTTTAATTTTGAAGATTCCCTCAGCCATTCCTTGGAGAGTCCTAATCCGAGCGGTGTGCGTGGGAGCAGACACGGTGTGGCTGTCCGGGACCACTTCACTGAATATTTTGTATCACCACATGGGGCGTTACCCTGGCAATGGGAAGCCATCTAAGTTTATGTTAATTTATATTTTTCGTCTGAAAAGAGTGTTTCAATTGGAATTTATTTTGCATTTTGGTGGTTTATTACTATGCCTAAATGACCAAATTTGAAAAGCACTTTTGTGCATTTGTGTTTTTTCACCTATATAGTGCCCCTTGTGGATGCCCCTATAGTGGCCATCAATAGTCGTCTGTTAACACTGGAAAAAAATGTGGGCGAAAACATGTGTCCCATTTAAGTGCCCCATACTCGGCCAGTAGAATATAAGCCCATGTGGGCGAAAGAACGGATTCCATCAAGGTGCCCAATACTGCCACGTTATAAACAGAAGCACCTAAAATATGCCAGCCCACCCATAGCCCACAATCTGTGGATTTGGAAAATGGACACAATATCAATAACAACTTAGGATTCCAATCCCTCAACCCAAAATTAGGGCTACATTTCAAAATGCCACTACATTTGCGGAGCGCAGTCTGCCACAAGACAGTGGAACCACTGCAAATTGAACATACTGGGCCATTGCATTGTACCAGAATGTGGGGGAGGGTGAACCAGGACAGTACTAAAAACTAAAGGGCTGAGGGGACACTATACAACATGTAATGTGCACATCATTCTTTGTAAACTAAGGCCACTGAGTGTCCATATACAAGAACAGGGATGGTGATGCTGCGTCGTTCTCTCACTGTTGCTAAAATCCCACTCCATGCATGCCTGCACAGGCTCCAGCAAGTAAAATACAGCCCAGCATTTGTGGAGGTGGCGTTTGACAACAGCTGGAGGGCTGCAGGTGGAGCTGGCCAGGGCTATTACATATAGTTGGTACACCACTGCACACAAGGAGTTTACTTTTCACATTACAACACACATGGAAATACCTTTTCCCTTTTTCACTGTCTTTGTGAAAGTTGCCCAATCTGGCCAGATTCTTTTACCAATATCCTCCCAGGCCTGCTGCCTGCTGCTCCTAATTTTATAGTTGGCATCCTGTGTGTCATATAGGCAGCGTTTGGCTTGCACCAGCCTGATCAGGGTCTCAGTGTCACATCCAGACTCCTCCATGCTGGCTTCTCTCCAAAACTGTGCTTTGCACCTGGTGTTGTGCCTTTTCCAGCATGTTGCAAAATCATAAACGCGCGTTCGAACGCGCGTTTTCGGTGTAAAAAACGCGCAAAATACAAGCGTTGCGCGTTCCCATTGAAGTCTATTGGGCCAAAACGCGCGACAAACGCCCATAAAAACGCTCCCGAACTTGTGTATGCGTCTGGCGTTTTACAGCGCGTTCGAACGCGCTGTAAAACGCGAAAATGTGAACCAGTCCCATAGGGAAGCATTGCTTTGCATCGGTTATGCGTTTTACAGCGCGTTCGAAAGCGCTGTAAAACGCTCAGGTGTGAATTGAGCCTAATGCTTAAAAGCAATGGATTACTAAAGATTGAATATTTCTTTTTATTTTGTTTTAATAGAGTTTGTAATTTTTTTACACACCACCAGTGTCCTTAGAAAGCCTAATATTCCCATTTATTTCAGTGATTGTGGTACTAGATTGGTAATGTTTTCTATTGGTCAGAAGTAGCCATTGATTTCTTGAAACTATATTTTCCTTCTCTAAAGCTGGCGATACACTCTAGATTATATTGGGACTAGCTGACCATTGGGGAGATGTAAGAGAGATAAGGAAAATGTAAATTTTTCATTCTCAGTGCTAGAGATACAGATGCAACCTCTTATGTGATCTTCAAACTGAAAGTGGAGTCAATTTTGTCCTGAAAGCAAAACAACATAATATTGCAAGATTGTAACTAAACTCTAAATGACTGTAATACATATCACAACCACGGGGTGGTGAGCGCTAGTGTTGATCACGAATATTTGAATTTCAAATTTTTATCGCGAATATAGGTACTTTGAAAATTTGTGAATATTTTGAATATAGTGATATATATTCATAATTTAAAATATTCAATTTTTTTTTTAATCAGTACACATGATCCCTCCCTGCTTCTAGCTTGTGGGCCAATGAGAAGGCTGCAGTATATTTGACTTTAGGAGTAGTGTTGTTTGTGAATTTTCGAATTTATATTGCGATTTTTTTCAACTTACAACTATTAGACAAAGAAGACTATAGCACTATATTAGCTAAATTGCTCTATATTAGTTTTTTTTTCGAATATTTGCTATATTGCTATAACTTAGTTTTTTCGAATATTCTTAATATTCTAAAACAAGAATATATAGCAATATAGTGAATATTCGAAAAAAAAAAAAAAGAATTTAGAGCAATTTAGCTAATATAGTGCTATAATCTTCTTTGTCTAATAGTTGTAATTTTTTTTCTCATCTGAAGCTCAGATTGGAAAAAAATTACAACTATAAAAAAAAAAGATTATGGCACTATATTAGCTAAATTGCTCTAAATTAGTTTTTTTTTCGAATATTCACTATATTGCTATATATTCTTGTTTTAGAATATTACGAATATTCAAAAAAACTAAGTTATAGCAATGTAGCAAATATTCGAAAAAAAAACTAATATAGAGCAATTTAGCTAATATAGTGCTATAATCTTCTTTGTCTAATAGTTGTAATTTTTTTCTCATCTGAAGTTCAGATTGGAAAAAAATTACAACTATAAAAAAAAAGATTAAAGCACCATAGTAGCTAAATTGCTCTAAATTAGTTTTTTTTTCGAATATTCACTATATTGCTATATATTCTTGTTTTAGAATATTACGAATATTCAAAAAAACGAAGTTATAGCAATATAGCAAATATTCAAAAAAAAGACGAATATAGAGAAATTTTGCTAATATAGTGCTATAATCTTCTTTGTCTAAAAGTTGTAAGTTGAAAAAAATCGCAATAAAAATTTGCATTATTAAAATTCACATGCCGAAAATTTGCATATTACACGATCATTACCTTGCCGGCAAGAATAGATAACGAATATTCGAATTTGCGAATATTCGACCAATATTCTTCAAAATATTCGCGAAATATCGCGAATTCGAATATGACCCCTGCCGCTCATTACTAGTGAGCGCTCCATATTTAGCTTATTGCTTAAGCTGCTTTTTCTTATGTTTAGCTGAGATATTTATCGGCAGACCCGGCTAAATTTGGTGAGATCTATTGAGAATATTAAGTGTGAAAAAAGTCAAACACATGAGAATAAGGGAACACTAAATCCAGAAAACCTTCCTCTCTAAAGGAAATTTGAAGAATGATAGAGACAGGAAAAGCTGGGAATTTAAAATGAGCCACTGTTTAACAAAATTCCCACCTCCCTCAGTTCCACTCCCAGTATCACACATGATATGATTAGATACACATCTCAGCAGACAGTATAACACAGAATAGGATTAGATACACAGCTCAGCAGACAGTATCACACATGATAGGATTAGATACAAAGCTCAGCAGACAGTATCACACATGATAGGATTAGATACAAAGCTCAGCAGACAGTATCACACATGATAGGATTGGATACGCAACTCAACAGACAGTATCACGCATGATATGATTAGATACACATCTCAGCAGACAGTATCACACAGAATAGGATTAGATGCACAGCTCAGCAGACAGTATCACACATGATAGGATTAGATACATAGCTCAGCAGACAGTATCACACATGATAGGATTAGATATGTATGCGTATCCAGAAGCCGTCCATTTTTCTTGCAACCCCTATTCACGTCTATAGGGCAAGCGTTGCATGAAACACGCCCAATATAGACGATGCTGCAAATTTCCTGAACGCAGAGATAATAAGTGATGCTGATGAATACATAACATTGAAAAGAATGGTCAGGAGTCAGTCACATTCACACATTTTTTGTGTCACCCCTACTTCCGCATAGATTGTAAGTTCTTGCGAGCAGGGCCCTCACTCCTAGTGTTTCCGTTGTGTATTAGCTAGTAACTTTGTGATATCTTTTGTTTTGTATATGAACCCTCTGAATTTTAAAGTGCTGAGGAATATGGTGGTGCTATATAAATAAATATTATTATTATTATTACTCACTACACACATCACATCCAGACAGAAAACTCTCTTCTGTGAAAAGGGGGGATGGGGGGGACTGAAATATAGCAGCACCCCTTCCCCCACCTCTCTTTTCTCAGCACTCAGCAGTGGCCGCTCAGGAGTGTATGTACACAAAGCAGAGCTCGTTATCTCTGTATCTGCATCACACTCTATACTGAAACATAACATACCTTCATAAACAGTATCACACCTGCTAGGAGTAGATACATAGCTGAGCAGACATTACTGCACATGATAGGATTAGGTGCAAAGCTAAGAGGACAGTATCACATATGATTGGATTAGATTCACAGCTCAGAAGACAATCAATAATCAATAAGTATTTTAAATGTCATGCAAAAATTGCAGGATATACTGACACCCAATGTGTCTGAATTGTATTATGTATATTTATAAAATGTAATGGGACTGTTAAAAGTATATAATAATCTTTGCATAATACTGTGGTTGGTGTGTGTTATTTTGAATATAATAAATATAATACTAGACTAGCACTGTATACTGACACCAAGTGTATCTTAATATACGGTATATAGAATTGTAGTGAACACTGGCACTAGGGATGAGCGAATTGACGTCAGATGAAACATCTGAAGTCCATTCGCATAAAACCTTGTTTCAATACTGGACGGAGCGAGTGCTCAGTACAGTATTAGAATGTATTGGCTCTGATGAGCTGAAATGACAACTTTGCAAAGTCTCGCAAGCCTGCACATAATAACTTCAGAAATTGATTTATACTGTAAAAAAACATTTCCCGAACTCGGGTTCGGTGCCAAGGTCAATTCACTCAATTTGGATTTTTTTTTCCAGCTTCACACTACACCCTATGCGATATTAAATGGTTCCTTTAGAAAGTACAACTTGTCTTGTAATAAGCAAGTCCTCATACTTCTATGTGAATGCAAAAATAAAAGTGTTATGACTCAGGGAAGGCAGGGGATAAAAAACGAAAACGTAATGTTGGTATATTCATTTATGACAAAGAACTTAAGAAACCAGAGAGAGTTTAGAGTTAGCACTATGGAAGAGATTTCCTACTTTTGGCTAGTGGAGACTTTGAATAGATAATGTCAAGATCTGACAGATTTATCATAGTGGCCGATGCTACATGATACACCAGTTTCACACAAATTTCTTTATTCCAGAAAACATGCTCAGATTGAAGGCTGAATCTCCACTGCTACTCTGATCAAACTCACTGCATAATAATGATTTATGTTGCTGTAAATTCCTGTCTATCCATGGGTCTTCTGTACTGTACTTATTGCATTCTGTACAGTACAGTACATGTGACCCATGGTCAGGCTGAATGTGTTTCCCAGACTAGACATGCTCATGTGAAACTGGCCTTAGACTGTCTAGTCTATGTTTATACAACCTATTAGATAAATTATTTGTGCCAGAAACATGGTGTAATTTTCGTGCAATTTATCAAATTATTAAGCTATGCCCATTCATATTTTTCACAAAGCTACACTCCTTGATGGAAAAAGTGTCTAATATATGCATTAGAATTCTGGCATATTTGCTCCTATGAATCCCAATATACTATTGGCATTACATTCCACATCTCTGAAGGGAGAGAATAAAGGATGCAATGTAGACATATACAAAGAGTGAAGTAAAAGGTCATCTTTATTAATACAGTGTATCTGTATATGGATGGTAATATATGAATTTCCTATTGCCTACATTACTATTCTCATTGAGGAATACTGTAGCCACCCTATCTACAGGTCAAAATCTACTCTTGGAAAGCAATATATAACATTCAACTGTATAGGAAACAGAGTTGTAATTTGGCGCTGCTGATGTCTAATACAAACCGTTAAGAGGGACTCCATCTAGCATTAATAATGTTGTCTTCGTACGTGACAAACCAGGGTCTGGCACCTATTGATCTGACCATAAACTGCTCTGGTTTCAAGCTTCTTCTAGTCCATGTGTTCTACTTCAATAAATCTTTCCTGAAATAGATTCATCATTGAGGGCTTTGCAAAAAATGACAAATCTTTTTAAGTAACCCTAAACACACAAAATCTCTCTTTTTCCTATTTTTACCATTGCTTTCCAAAATGTTGGTGCATTTGTATAATTTTACTATTGTTTGATTATATTCCTTACTTTCAGTATACAGATTTGGCAAATGTTAACTGGCTTGTCCCATTACAAACAAATTCACTATCTAAGATTATGGTAATACCAAACATACAGTATCTCTTTTTTGTTCACTACTTTTCACAATAGATACACTTTTTGTAAAAATCACTTGTTTTTGTGTCACTGTATCCTAAGACCCATATTTTTTATTTTTTATTTTTCCCCAGTGGAGCTCTGTTAGGGCTTTTTGTTTTGTGAGACGGAATGTAGTTTTTATTGGTGCCATTTTCAGATATCTGTATCTAATTTATATATTTTTTTTTTTCTTGGTGGAATAGGCAAATATGTCATTATTTTATATTTTTAGATTACATGTGGGTAAAATAAAGCAATAATATATATGATATATTATTATTATTTGTTGTGAGCAAAGCTCCTCTGCCCCTGCCGTCTAATAGATTCAACTGTATGTCCATTTGTGGGAATGCAAATTTTGATGTACAGATCCATGATCGATTACAGTATAAAAGTTTCCATGATGGTAGTGTTAACAGATAATAAAAAAGTTAAATCTTTAAGGTCTCATTTTGTAATTTGTAATTTTTCATAATAATTGTCTAAATATTTAAATATAAACTAGCATTAGGCAACTGATATTTAGTATATAAACAAACAACTTCAAGTGAAGAACAGTGGCGGTATTCTTTTGTTAACACATATTAAATAAATTTTTTCTGTCACTTTACCTTGTAATAAATAATAAAGAAAACAAACTGTAAAGCTGTTGAGTGCTACCTACTAGCTAAACAAGTCATACATTACAGATCTGTTGTTATATGTGGGCTTGTAATTGAGCAGTTCGGTTTTGTCTTTTCATTTTTTATTGTTGTTTTCTGGAGTAGAATTTTAACATGTAATGTGATAGAAAGCATAATAAACACAATATATATTTTGTTAGAAAAATTCACCAACTGCAAAACAAAAATTCTATGTTAGTACATATTTGGTCTTTTAACATTCTGTTATATATATATATATATATATATATATATATATACATTTTTATATATTTTTTTCACATACAGGAACATTTATACATTTTTTAGGCTTTTATTAAATCCACAAATTGACCAGATTTGCTACAATGCCTGCATCTAGAACTTGTCTAATTGGTGCATACTTGCTCAATTTTGGCATCATTTGGCATAACTAGGGTTTCTACTCTTTTTCTGACTTGCTCGAAAAGGATTAAAGGCTTATTCGGAAGTGGGTGGAGCTTCATATGTAATAGGCAAGGCCTAATATGAGCCATTTTGCACTAAAATTGTGCCACAATTATGCTGTAAAATTTTGTCTCAAAGTAAACCAATCAATATGTTGCATAATGTTAGGCAAAATTGTCTTTCCTCTCCCCCATCTATGCCTGGAACATTTTCAGACACTTAGCAGAAGGAAAGCCCATTATGTGTACTTCCGTTGACAACCAGGAACCTTTGTTTGCAGTGATGTTGTCAATGAGAAACCTAAATTATTATGGACTGGAGCCAAATAATTTTTAGAGAAAATTCCAGGTTCTGTTTGGATCAGATGACTGTAGGGTTCAAGTATGGAGGCTTTGTGGTGAGTGATTCAATCCTGCCTTTGCGGTGGAGTGACATACTGCCCCAACTACTGGTGTGATAATCTGGAAAGCCATCGCATATGACAGTTAGTCACCCCTAGTAGTGATATGAGGAACACAAATAATATGTGCAGGACATCCTGTGGTCACTTGTTGCCACTTTTCATAGGGCATCTAGCTGGCATTTTTTAGCAGGATAATGCTCCACACACAGCAATTATTTCCCAAGACTATTTCTGCCAGAATGTAACCATTCCTTGGTCTGGCTCCTCACGAGACCAATTGAGCATTTATGGGGCCAACTAGGATGCCAGCTTTGGCAACCTATCACTGTGCAGGATCTACAGGCCCAGCTATGTATGGGCAAATGTGGCACAGGATACTATATGGAACCTGTATCCCTTCATGCCTATATCTCATCTTCTATCAAGGCTAGAGGTAGCACAGCAGGGTATTCGAGCTTTGCTTCAATTGTAGTTTTCTCCAGTAAATGTATACTTTCACTATAATATTGTAATCAATTATATATCATAATTACATTCATTTATAGAAAGTTTCATTTGATTCAACTCTTTCTTGGTTCAGTATTTTTTATGTCAATGAATCTATCTATTATACATATTGTATAAGGTAATAACTGCTATTCTTTACCCATCATGTTTTATGCATGAGTGTATTATAGCTCCATACAACCTCTGAGCTTTCACATTCCTCGGATGTTAAAGGGAGGCATACAAAATGTGACATTGGATTCTTTAATACAAACAACTACTTCTAGGGGGAATATGCATGTGTGAAAAACAATGATTCACACAACAACATACAGAAGTCAACAGTTTCTGTGGCTCCATAACATGGCGAAGTAGGAACATAATGGAAGACATTTATAAAGACTGATGATCTTTATGCCGCTAAAGTGAGATGTACTTAATTTATTAAGAAGCAGGTACCTTTTAATAAATTAGGGACTCTATGCACCAGGAACTCAAATCTATTCCATCTATTTACATACATATACTAGAGATATAATTTATGTCAGTGTAAATTATAGTAAATTTCGTGGGCATCTGGAGGCCCCACCCCTTCCCACTAAGCCTCACCCCTCTGAACTTCATAAAAGTGGCAAGAAGCGATTAAAGTTCCAAATTATCAATGTTAATTCACTCCCAATATGTGGCTTCTCAGCATTTTGCTTACTGCATTGCTTTCTGTATAAGGCCTAGTTAAATATTTTTTGGCAGCATTAAAGAGTCACGGTACATTCATACAATTTCATTTAACAGAGAATTTTGTAACTATTAAATTTCTAAATCACTTAATTAAAAAAAGTCATGCCCAGTGAAAATATAAGCTAAAGCTATAAACTAAAATAGCTAGGAGTCTCGTTACCAACTAATTTGCAGTCCACTGCCTTCTGTCATGTAAGATCCGTCCTTAGCAACAGAGACACAGAAGATGGCTAAGAGGAACTGGGGATAGAGCAAGCTAAGATTGTGAGCCTGATAAAAGAACTGCTTCTACACAGCTTTTGAAGATTATATTAGCCTTTAGTATCCTTCCTTATCTGTTCTGTGAGCTCCAGAGCTGAAAAACAACATAGTGGGAAGTAAGGGAGAGGATGTCACAGCAATAAAATGTTGGCAGATTTTATCAAAGGGAGACATCCCCTGCTTCTAAGTGAAATGTATCTAGCTATGCAGCTGAAACAGGAAATAATATGTCTGAAAAAAAAACTTTAAAAGCTATGTATAACTTCGGGGGCAATTTTTTTATTATTATTGAATTAGCTCATTTTAAGCTCATTATTTTTTTTTATTGGTCATTATTAAAAATATGGAGTCATTTTTGCTGTATATAGCTATGATGCTCTAGTAGCACCCTTTGGATTGTGTGTCTTTTCCATCAGACCAGGAGCTGATGGACTCCTTATCTCTGCTCTCTGACATTATAAACACCCATTAAAGCTCAGTTCTTATCTTACTGATAAGAATGCAGCTTAAATAAGCGTTTATGACTTCTCAGTATTTTAGAGATAAAGGGGCTCATTTATCAAACTGTTCTAAAGTAAAACTGGCTTAATTGTCCATAGCAACCAATCAGATTTGACCGTTCAATTTTTTACAGAGCCTTTGGAAAATGAATGGTGGAATCTGATTGGTTGCTATGGGCAAATTAGCCAGCTGTACTTTAGAACAGTTTGATAAATCTCCTTCAAGATTTATTAGATGACTGGAACACAGTGAAAGTAAAAGTACCAGTCACATAGCTAGAAAAACAGTTAATCCTTTTCGACAGAATTGCTCAATATTTTTAATATAGGCCAATTGAAAAAATTATTTTTATCCAAAAATGAGTAAAATACAAACATAAAAAAAATTTGCCCCTACATAGCCTTCAAAGTAGCCCACAAAACATTTGTTCCTACACATCTATGATTCAACAAGGAAGCACAGCTATTATGCAAACATTTTTTGAAAAATTAAGTATGCTTTATATTTCATAACAGAGCAAAAATAATAATAATTGTTCAGTTATACTTTTTGCCCAAGAATAACAATTACATATTCGATACAACAGATCAAATTTTTTTATGCTATGTAAATCAGTAAAAGGCATGGAATAAAAGCAAAATAACATAACTCAAAGCCCTTTGGAACTGTTCTAGGACAATATTTATGTCTTACAATTTATATTAAAATAAATTTTACCAGAGCAGAAGACAATAAAATCAGAAGAGAGAAAGCATTGAAAACAAGGCGATAATAATCAGAAACAAAGGTTATCAGTGGTCTGGTTCTGCAAATGAAAAGTCTTCTTCCAGCCTGAAAAAGAAGCTGGCACTGTCAGAGAAGCCATGTATAGACTATAAAAAAGACAGACTGCTGTTTTTGCCGTGGTTGTGTACTACTTGAACAAATACTGCACCATAGAGATAACACTCTTTCTAGTTTTGAGTACATTCAGCAGGCCTTCTCTTTATCCCGGCAAGATCAATATCTCATTGATGCATGTTCTTCTATTAGAATTCTTCCACTGCTCAGTAATATAGCCTGATTTAATACCTCATGCCTTTAAAAAAAATTATATCTGGGTACACACTTCACATAAATGTCATTGGAAAAGGTATTTTAATGAAGTTATAAGCTAAAATAGCTTAAAAAAAAACAACAAATCCAAATGGAAACAATGCAACAAAATATATACAGTGTTAAAGGGTAACTGTCATGTTTTCATCAAAAAATCTAGCAGAAT
The DNA here is from genome assembly GCF_905171765.1 of Bufo bufo. NCBI lineage: Eukaryota > Metazoa > Chordata > Amphibia > Anura > Bufonidae > Bufo > Bufo bufo. Next base: position 228,543,674 of record NC_053394.1, on the reverse strand, counting down.
TATGCATAAATAAATCTTTAGTTTCTTCACATACCACAGTTTTTCTTGAGTTTTTCCCTTAGTTACAGCTGTTTAAACATTTACAATATGAAGACCTTCTCAAGATGGCTCCTCTGCCAGTTCTCTGAGGCCAAAACTGACTTTCTTCACTTCCCATACACACTTGCTGTACCCAGCAGCTCCCTGCCAGCCAATAAGATTGGATTACTGAGAGACACACCTCCTCACTCTGAAGCCTAATGTAGGCATGCAGTGTGAAGAACCACCCATCCATCTTCCTGTCTTTTTAGCCGGAGACAGACAAGCCATAGCAACTGTCTTTTAAGGGAGCAGTGGAAAGGGACAGAGGACATTAATGAAAGCTCTTATTATGAGGCAATTACAGATCTTTTGACAATCCTTGGTAGATTAACTCAGGTATACATGCCTAGCTCTAATAAACTAGCAAATAAAAAAAATGACATTAAGGCTTCATTCACACGTCCGTATAATGGGTCCACATCCGTTCCGCAAATTGCGGAACGGGTGCGGACCCATTCATTCTCTATGGGGAAGAAATGGATGTGGAGAGCACTATGTGCTCTCCACATCTGCATTTCCAGAGTGCGCCCCCAATCTTCCAGTCCGCGGCTCCGGAAAAAAATAGAACATGTCCTATTTATGTCCGCAATTGAAAAGGCAGTTCAATGGGGGTGCCAGCCGGGTGTATTGCGGATCCGCAAAATGCACTACGGACGTCTGAATGGACCCTTACACTTTAAAGTTAAACCAGCTACTCACGAAAGTAAGTGAAATTTCAAGAACATTTCTTAAATATTTTCAGTGTTAATATAACTTCAAAAATATCGAGGGGTGGATTTGTCACTTATGGGTCCCCAAAAAAAGTTATATCTAGGGGCTCACATTGAGCCACTAACCTTGTCCTGTTTTACCACTAAGCATTATCCCACCACTCTGCTGTCCCCTCATCAGCCCGCTTGATCCCATTCTCAGCTTGTCAGTGGAGCATTATCAGGGCAGTCTTGACACTTCTACTACTGCTCTACAGCTGAGAAGGGCTCCCATGTAGCTGCTGGCCACATAGGTGACATGTATACCCCTTTAGTCAGCTTTTCAGCCAATGGAGTCTCTAGCACTACCTTTCTTTGCATGGTGGTAAAACCCACCACTGAATATATAAAATCATACTGCATTATTTTCTTCAGTAATCCAGCAAAAATATTAAATATTTGATATTTTTTTCTTTACCATAAGGTCTTACGCATACTACTAATTACACTACTAAAAGCAAAGCTGGGGCCTTGTATAGAACTGTACTACATTTGTGTGCATGTGACTAAGACGTACAGGGTGGGCCATTTATATGGATACACCTTAATAAAATGGGAATGGTTGGTGATATTAACTTCCTGTTTGTGGCACATTAGTATATGTGAGGGGGGAAACTTTTCAAGATGGGTGGTGACCATGGCGGCCATTTTGAAGTCGGCCATTTTGAATCCAACTTTTGTTTTTTTCAATAGGAAGAGGGTCATTTGACAAATCAAACTTATTGGGAATTTCGTGGGGGATTGGGTCAGCACAACCTGTATGTAGGTGCACATCACTATGGCGAAATACATATACAAACGGAAAATACAAATGTGATAGCACTCTACATCCAGCATTCCTCCATGGAGGAATGCTGGATGTAGAGTGCTATCACATTTGTATTTTCCATTTATTGGGAATTTCACAAGAAAAACAATGGTGTGCTTGGTTTTAACGTAACTTTATTCTTTCATGAGTTATTTACAAGTTTCTGACCACTTACAAAATGTGTTCAATGTGCTGCCCATTGTGTTGGATTGTCAATGCAACCCTTTTCTCCCATTCTTCACACACTGATAGCAACACCGCAGGAGAAATGCTAGCACAGGCTTCCAGTATCCGTAGTTTCAGGTGCTGCACATCTCGTATCATCTGAAGGCAATCGTCTATGCTGTGAAGATACGAGATGTGCAGCACCTGAAACTATGGATACTGGAAGCCTGTGCTAGCATTTCTCCTGCGGTGTTGCTATCAGTGTGTGAAGAGTGGGAGAAGAGGGTTGCATTGACAATCCAACACAATGGGCAGCACATTGAACACATTTTATAAGTGGTCAGAAACTTGTAAATATTTCATGAAAGAATAAAGTTACATTAAAACCAACCACACCATTGTTTTCTTGTAAAATTTCCAATACGTTTGATGTGTCACATGACCCTCTTCCTATTGAAAAAACAAAAGTTGGATTCAAAATGGCTGACTTTAAAATGGCCGCCATGGTCACCACCCATCTTGAAAAGTTTCCCCCCTCACATATACTAATGTGCCACAAACAGGAAGTTAATATCACAAACCATTCCCATTTTATTAAGGTGTATCCATATAAATGGCCCACCCTGTATAATATAACTGAATGTAAGACACCAGGAATAGGTATCAAACCCCAGGCTGATAAATTTGTACAAAAAGATTTTGAATGTTTCATGCCATGTTTAGCATATATGCCTGGAAACTCTCCCAACATATATGTCTACAAAGTACATAGACTTTGATTACCCCCAAATATGTCAAGAAAGTATCCTTTTGCATGCATCTGGTATACTGTTGCTTCAACTGTATTGAAAAGCAGAGTTGATTCGCATATTGAAGATGATCTGTCATGACGAAATGAAGGGGCTCGTCGGCAGAGCCACTAACTCTGTATTAGTAAGCATACAGGGAAGGCTGTCAATCACTAAGTAGGATAGGACTGTCCAGATTCAAATGAATAAATTACTGAATTTACTGAGTTTTACTGATTCTATTCCATTTTTAGAAAATGCCACGAAAAGCCAATATTGTATAGATGTTATTGCATTTGCATCTCTGCTTCCTACTACCCAGTTTGTATTGTTTAAAATGTACTTATTTTACTTTCTTATACAGTGCCGACATTTTCTCCAGTGAAACTCACAATCTAAATTCACTATCAGGAAGGAAATTCTATAGTGGGCACTTAATATCTGCAGCTACACTCAGGGTACAACACGTTTATTACATAATATTAAATAGCATTCAATAAAAACACATAAGAATTGTATTGAGAGTTAATGGCAATTTTAGTTAAAGAAATTATAGTTATATAAATGACAATCTAATAAAATTCATAACCTATATTATTAATTTATTAAATCAAGTAAAACCATCCTAAAAGTTCCTTAAATTCAATACAATTTTTCCGTAAATTCACTATCAGTATGTGTTTGAAATGAGGGACGAAACCAGAGCACCCAGAGGGAAGCCACCATAGGGAGAACATATAAACTCCATGCAGATACTGTTCTTGAACATATTTACATCTAGGACCTCACTGCTGCAAGACACCATTGCAAACCACTAAGCTACTGTGCAGCCCTGTGAAACTAATATTTATGTGACAGTATGCATAAATGTCCTAAAGTTTCAAATATACAGTAAATCTACTAAGTTATCCAACAGAAAATAAGCTGAGGCCACATTATTACAATTAGGATGGGTAAATAAAAATCTGCGTGTGCTATTATCATTGTGGTTTCTATCCAGATTTCCCAGAAAAAAGAAAATGGTTGTGGTCAGTTTTTAGATCTAACATCTTGAGGAGGGATAAGAATTTAATGGCATTTTTGTAGGGGAAATGCCTTTTAATTACAATTCCTGTCTAGTAATGAGCAGCAGGGGCTATATTCTAATTCATAATATTTCACAAATATTTTGCTAAATATTTGTCATATATTCGCGAATTTTGAGAATTCGAGATTATTTTATTGAGTGTGAAAAATCGGCAATGCAAAAATCACGTAATGCAAATTTGTAACACGAAATACAGGCGTGGGTCACTTTGGCTACATTTTTCAAGCTGCTAGAAGTTTCATGAGTTTCTCCTGAGACTGGAGAAAATGGTTGGCACGGCAGAACATTAGAATAGCTTTATATGCAGATAGAGTCAAGTGCTCCAATATATTCACGATTGCGCGATTCACGGCAGTGATTAAAATATTCTTTCGTTTTTTTTACGTGCAACTTCACATTTTAGCAGGTCTGACTACAGATTACTGATTGGTGCACTAAGTATTGTTGTGAACTTGACATTGCTTCCTTGGCACACAAGCAAGAAGCAGAGAGGAATCGTGTGTTCAGATGGAAAAAAAAAATGCTGAATGTTCGATATAACGAATATATAGCACTATATTCTAAATATTAGCGAATTCTCGAAGTGGCGATATTCGCAATAAAAATCAATATTCGAATATTCCTGTCACTGGTGTCATATCCTATGGCATAAAACACTTCATTAAATGTTACTTCAGTAATAGAATTTCTTAGCTTGGGCTACCCATCACCAAGTGACAAACAACTGCATGTCCAAGCAGAAGGATTCAATCAAACTAGCAGCCTGGACTATCTTTTTGTTTTTGCATTTACAGAAAAACGTATCTCTTTTCATTGGAAATCATGTACTCAGTTTTATTTTGTCCATATTGGCACACAAGGTACACGTGGTATTAACAGTGTAATATATTTTTAAAAAAATGCATATGTTTCTACAGTATTTAATATATAAATACAATTTATAGATCAAATTCCCTTTTCTTTTCTTTTTTTTCACTTTGAATCAACACAGTTTGTTGTCAGCCAACCCTTCCATTTTCTCAGTGATAGAAGTTGAAATGAATATATCTGTTATTAAACTGTCGCAGCAACATATTCAAAATGAGGAGAGGACATATTTGAGATTACAGATGTAAAGTGAGAGGATGAAAGAAGCAGAAAATTTAAAGCATACCTAACCTTTCAACAAGCTTTCAATTAATCAATAGTACAGTGTATGTACATGAGGAATAAAACTTCTTCATGCCATTATATGACTTGTTCCTGTCATTTTTTTAGCAGTTTTCTCTCATTTTGATCATTATGGTTTCTGCAAAATAAAGGATTTTTGTTAAAATGCCTTGGTTATTTTGTTAAACACTGGTCTAATAGCATTGCATAGCCACAACAAAAAGTCCTCAAACCGTTGAGCAATAGAATGCATTATTTCTTAAACCATCAAGCGTTCATAAATTATTTACATTTTTCATATTATCATTTTGATCTCCAGTGTATATGTCCTATTGGAATGTAAAGTGGGCACCACAGTTATGTCTAAACACCCTGGGTGCTTCTCATATGCAAAAAGCAATGTATATTAGTAGAATACAGTACACATGAAAAATCCAAGCACACCAGGCAAACAATTCTTGATTTTATTAATGCCATCCGAGACAAAAACTTTTAACATTTAAAATTTGTAGAATTCATAAGGAAAATCAATTAACTCCTATCAACTCAAAAAATTCGAGCACAAGCCCCTGATAAGGCATTGATACGTGAGACTGAAAAAAAAAAAGAATTAATAAAGTGCAAGAGCTAAAAAAGTGCCTAGTGCAAAATGTAAAAAAAAAATACATGCTAATAAAGTGTTGTCAGAAAGATATTAGAACAGGAAGCATCATAGCAATTTTCATGTGAGGAAGCCTATTATCTTTAGTGCTTGCAGTATTGTATGACATTCATAATTTCTCAATTTATGTTTTTCATTACATGTTTATATACTACATTTGGGGCATTCTAGTATTTTTGTTACTAATGCCTCATTATTATAATTTTTAGTATATTTTGCATTGGGCACTAGCACTTGATTAATTCATTTCCAGCCTCACATATTGATTTTTAGCATGGTCTTGTGCTGTCGATTTTAGAGTTGTTTATTAATTGACTCTCCCTATGAATTATTTGTATTATTATTTTTTTTTTTCTCAGATGGCATTAATCAAATCATGCCATTATAAAGGATCGCTTGCCTGGTGTGTCCCATTTCTTCATGTGTAGTTTACTAAATTACATACAAGGCATGCTAAGGTTTGGGCACCCCTGGTCAAGATGACTGTTACTGTGAACGGTTAAGCAAGTTGAAAATAAAATGATCTCCAGAAGGCATAAAGTTAAAGATGAGAACATTTTTTTATTTACATTTTCAAAATAACAAACATGGAAAAGTGCCTGAAGCAAAACTTTGGGTACCCTATTGGTAATACCGTACAGAACTTTGCGAGTTCGGGTACCCGAACTTTGCCGGAAAAGCTTGCGGAACAAACTTTTAAGCTGTGGGGCCTTAGAAGACATCGCAGCCATGCCTAGTAATGGCATGGCTATGATTGGCCGGTGCATCATGTGACTGGTGCATCATGGATCGCATTTAGCACCGCCCATCAGCTCTGAGTAGTGCAGGGACAGGAAGCGGGCAGCTGAAGCAAGGGAGAGTCTTAGGAATCTGGCTATTAGTTTTGTGGGTGACCTATAATGATTTTGTGTGGGTGCAATGTACAATCTTTGTACCCCTGACACAGAAATATAATGATTAATTTGGCTGTTAATTCTGTGGGTGATCTATAGTGATTTGTTTGTGGGTGAAATGCAACATTTTTATACCCCTGACGCAAAAATGTAATAGTTAATCCATCTGTTGGTGTGAGGTACACGTGCACTTTATATGTGACAGGGACATTAATATAGTTAATCTGACTGTTATTTCGGCCGGTGACATACCCATTTTTTGTGTGAGATACACGTGCACTGCATATGTGACAGGGAAATAAATATAGTTAATCCATCTGTTAGTTCGGTGGGTGACATATTCCCATTTTTGGTGTGAGGTACACCTACACTACATTCATGACAGGGAAATTAATATAGTTAATCTGTCTGTTGGTTTAGTGGGTGACATATTCCCATTTTTGGTGTGAGGTACACCTGCACTGCATTTGTGACAGGGAAATTAATATAGTTAATCTGTCTGTTAGTTCAGTGGGTGACCTCAAATGAGGAGAGCATCAAATAAGGGACATGGCCCTGGTCATGGTGCTGCTGGTGCTGGTGGAGCTCCTGTTGCAGGGAGAGGAAGTGGTTGATCTGTGCCAGCTACATGCCCAAATGAAACACCTTTCTCAGGTGCTTGTAGGCGACAGGACGTTCAGCGTCATTTTGTAGGCCTGAATACCAGTGTACGAATGGTGAGGCCAGAACAAGTAGAGGCGGTAGTAGATTGGATGGCTGACAGTTCCTCTACATTGTCTCCCACCCGATCCCCTGCTGAAACCGTAGAGTTGGCACCGGCAGCCCATGGGCATCTGTCTTTCACCTCACCCCCTTGCAAATCAGCCAAGCAGTCTGAGCCCCAAGTCATGCATTAGTCTCTTATGCTATTTGATGACTCTGCTGGTGGGGTTTCCACGGGCCATTTCAGCAACATGGTGGAACAGTACATGTGCACACTCCTACACGTACTGACTGATGGGTCTGCCCCATTCAACTTCATTTCCTGAGCTTGTCCTTTATGCTAGTGATGAGCGAGCATGGTCGGCCGAATACCTGTTCGTCTCGAGCTTCGCTATGCTCGGCACATGGCAGTACTCGGCCGAGTACCGCATGTGCTCGAGCGCCATGCTCAAGTCTCCTCCCCGCACATTTTGCGGCTGCTAAGCAGCCCATTAACGTGCAGGTAAGTACTGCCATCACTGTAATGCCAGTAGCCATGTTGGTGATTGGCTGGCCGAATCGCGTGATTGGGTGCTATATAGTACCAAATGACACGTGCTCGGATCAGTCATAGTCAGGGAGAGCAGAGGGTAGGAAGAGAAAGGCAGTGTAGGGAGTGAAATTCTCAGTTATTATTCAAAGAAAGCTTGTCAAAGACCCCAAAGTCATTTTAAGGACTACTTTGTGTGTGTTTGACAGCAACAAGATATTTTTCTTTAATACCTATTAGTGACAAATGCTGTACATCATCCGCCGACTGTCTTTTTGCGTAAATTCAAATAATCAGCTCCACATTTATTGTCTATAGTGTGTGTTTAATACACATCTGTAAATATACAGTACTCCTTCCAAAAACTTTCGCGTAAATTTTAATAATCAGGGGCCAGTCCTCATCTACTGTCTCTGTAGTGTGTGCGTGTAATACACATCCGATACATATACAGTACTCCAACCGAAAACTGTTTCTTTATCGTAAATTCCAATAATCTGGGCCTAATCTAGTGTCCATAGTGTGTTGTTTTCTGTGACATATACAGTACGCCATCCGAAAACTGTTTCTTTAGGGCAAATTTAACTAATCTGGGCCTAATCTAGTGTCCATGGTGTGTGGCTTTTTGTGACATATACAGAACGCCATCCGAAAACTGTTTCTTTAGCGTAAATTTTAATAATTAGGGGCCAGTCCTCATCTACTGTGTCTGTAAGTGTGTGCGTGTGTTGAGGAACGGTTGAGACATATGCATATATATCCATGCATGCCTGCAAACACGTGCGGGCATGTATGGTATATATGTGCATATATTAGACATAGCAGCATGGGACGATGTGCGCAGATGTGCCCAGCATCTGCGCACGTCTGCCCATGGTGATCCCCAGGGGCTCATGCTGGCCCCTGTGGGAAATATGTGTCCCCTGATAATGTAGGGGCTTGTGCCCCCCTGATAATGTAGGGGCTTGTGCCCCCAATGTAGGGGCTTGTGCCCCTGATAATGTAGGGGCTTGTGATGTGCCCCTGATAATGTAGGAGCTTGTGATGTGCCCCTGATAATATGTGGCCCCTTATATAATCCCCCTTAGAAGTATGATTAATGTATACATGTGTATGGATGTGCCCCAAGCATCGATACACATGTATATTCATATTATGCCCCCTTGTCATATCCCCATACCATATAAATCCCCCCCCCCTTACATGGACACAGATGCATCAATGTAAATGTGCCCCAAGCATTTACATTGATGTAATCTGGGTGAAGGCGCCAGGATGACCGGACAAGGTCCGGTCATTCTGGTGACCTCAAAAGGATTCAAATTCAATAGAATTTGAATCCTTTTGTTCTAATTATCTGCAGTCCTGCTGGAGATAATTAAGCATAATAGAGAGAGAGGAGATACCTCCGCTCACTCTATTATGTGCATTCTGGCATCGCAATTACCATTGCGATGTCCGGAATGCTGGGAGCTACAGTCGGGAGATCAAAGGATCTCCCGCCTGTCAGCAAGTGCACGCGGCCCTGCGGCGCGCGTGCAGGGATGCGCGGGCAGGCGCGGTGACGTCATCTCACCGCGCCGGCCCACGTGTCCTGCACTGTGAAGTGAGTGCGCGCGCGCGCCCCCTGGTGGCGCGGGAGTGCGGGCCGCCGGGGGATAAATATCCGGCGGCCCCGGCACTCTGAGAGTTAGGAAAGGGCCCCCCACCTGGATAAGCGCATCGGCGCTTAGGACGAAGCGCCCCCCCCCCCTCCGGCTCAAGGATCTGGGCCCCACCTGGCAGAGGAGCGCGTCCTGCGTTCCGGGAGTCAGGGCCTCCCACGTGGCAGCTGCCCGGACAGATGGGAGAGCGCGATCGGCGCTCAAGGCTGCCCTCAGGAGAGAGGATCGGGACCCCCCCCTGGACGAACGAGCAAGTATACTAGTATCACTCCCTATACCACCAACGATATTAACCCTTAAGTCCCCCACCCCTTATTCCTGTTCCCCTGTTGTACCCCTGATCCTGCAACCCCTGATCCACCCCTATCCCACCAATACCACCTCCCCTGATTAACCCTTTATTACCCTGATCCCTGGTAAACACTATATCCCCTGATCCCCTACTGATCCCTGGAACCCTAACCCTGATTAACCCCTAGTGGTTACCCTGGTCCTGTAGAGCATGCTTCTGCTCTGCAAACAATCCTTTTAACCCTTCGTCATACCCCCTAGGGACAGTGAATAGTCAGGTGGGGTGGGTTGTGTTAATACTTGTATGTGTGAACTGTCTAGTTAGTTTATGGGTGGAATTGGGAATGTGTAGTGTAGTTTAGGATTGTATATTTAGTGCTGTATTGTAGTGTACTGCGTACGTAGTGTATTATAGTGTACTGCGTGCGTAGTGTATTGTAGTGTACTGCGTGCGTAGTGTATTGTAGTGTACTGCGTGCGTAGTGTATTGTTAGTGTATTGTTTGGTGTAATAAATACTGTTATATTTGTACCCTTTTGTGTAGCGTGTACTTGTTAGCGGTAGCGAGTTAGTAAGGCGCATGCAGTTAGCATAAGTGATCAGTGTAGAGCATAGCGAAAGTATTGTAATTGTTATATAAAGGCATAAATGGGCGGAGTTATCACTAGATGGCTCCTCCCATTTATGAATATTAATTATCGATATTTGCATAAATATTGGTGACTAATATTCCCCCTTTACATTGGCGAGCCAGGCCCACTGCGTGGATTTTGCACTTATTTTTGGTCTTAAGGTTGAGGGTCGCTAGTACTGTGAATTAGCGGGCAGGAGAGACGCGGTCAGCGGAGTGTCTGAGCGTCTAGGACCCGATAATTCGTACAGGAGAAGCGATACTTCCCTTAGAGTACCAGAAATAAAACAAAATCTTTTGCAGAGAATCTATAATTGTTCTGTGTTACTAATATTTTTGTATTTGCTTTACACGGTCACCGTTGCTGGGGTAAGAAGACACGGAAAAGTACAGCACCAACAAGCATCGCTCAAGTAATTGCAAGGGAGAAGAGCACACGTCACTGAAGGAGATCCATCTTCGTGGGAGCGGCGTACAAGTCAGGCTGGTCGGGAAGAGGCGATCCGGGAAAATGGACTTCTTCCAAGCAGCTGCGAGGTACGGCGCCAAGGAGAAGATGGACACTCATCAAACGGTGAGTATGGACTTCCCCACACTGCAACACTTGAGCAAACACAGCACATTTAACCCCATCCTCCCCACTACATACAAGTCAGCAGAAATGCTGTGGTCCGATTTGTTAGCACAGGCTTGTAGTTACGACAAGCTTTGTGTTAACAAACGGACGGTTTTGAACAAGGCCACCAAACGGCTTCGGATGCTAGCCAAACTCGTTCATACGTTTGAGGCTAGCATCTGTAAGCCAAAGGAAGTTGCGCTGGTGTCTCGGTCAACGGAGACAATTCCTCCGGCCATTCACTGCCAGCGCTGTGCCAGTAATTCGGACCAGGTTTCGACATTGCAGGCGCAGCTGGCAGAGAATGTGCAGTCTACTGTTGACCGAGATGCGCAGGTGGCTAGGATAGAGTCACAGTTGGTAGAGCTGCAGAGGCAGAAGGAGGAAATTGAGGCTAAGTTGACTCAGTCTTATACTGAAGTCAAAGCCTTCAAGGAGCGGACTGCCTCTACTGACGTGACGGTAGCCAAATTGAAGGCTGAGGTTGCTGTAAGGTCCCAGCTAATGTCTGGCATGCAACAAGTTATCACCAAGTTGGTGCCGGCCCTTTCTTTTTCCGTAAAGCCAGGGTCGGAATCTCCCAAAACGTTGCCCTGTGCAGGGCCACAAGGGGGGAGAGTAGTCTGTGACCGGTCTGATCATCAGGTCAAGCCGGTCCAGACTAACAGAGATTTTTCCCTGACTTTGGGAAAAAGAACTGTGGTGAAGAGTGCGTCCCTGAGGATGGAACAATTCAGGAGAAGGGAGCACGGATGCAGTGTAGATGGACCTGGGCCATGCAGAGCAAACATCAGATGTTTTGCATGTGGTGGCCTAGGTCACATAGCGAGACACTGCGAAACAGATGGGAACATAACACACAGGACAGGAAACCAAGTCACGTGTTTCAGGTGTGGGAACAAAGGACACATTGCAAGGAATTGCCCTTGTGCAAGTAATTGCAATGTGTCCAACAGTATCAGCCAGGTAACAAATTGTGCAGTGGGGTCTAGTCAGCTTGGCCATAAAGGAGTTACCTCTCAGCAGCATCACCAGCTGCTGAGGGGTCAGAGTGGCCAAGCTAGGCTAGGCAACATTTGACACCCCTGTACTATTTGTTACACCGTTTGTTCCCTGTGTATGTCCATGTTATGTGTTTTGTTATCTGTTTGTAAGTTTTTCTTGATGTTGATGGTGGTAGTCCTTGTCTACGGGTGTGTTCTACCATGCTGATTTATGTAGTGTTGTAAGTCCCGTCTGCTGTCTTTGTTTCATTCTGTGTCCCCTTGGAGTGGAACAGTGTTATACTGTGGATCGAGAACGTATAGGTTCGCGAGCAGATAATATCACACGGGAAATCCTGCTGGTCGGGAGAAGGCATAAGGACCTTCTCCATGCAGCACACAAAGGATGATGTGATATTATTCTGGGCAACCAGGGTCTCAGATCGATACAGATAGCGCTGTTGTGCTCCAGGTTTTCGGTAGGGCTGTGTTGCGCTGGGGACTGGGGCGGACAGACAACATTGGTGTAATGTTGTGCTGCGCACTTAATTCTAGTCCGGTCAGGCAGCACAGCTCTGATAGGGATTGGACGCAGAGTGTTTGGCAGCAGAGTGTGGACTGTGTTCTTGTGTTGTGGGGTCCTGGGGAGCCGGGGCATGACTATGCCATTGGTTCTGCGGGCCTCCACAAGATGGGATCACAGGGGGAAATCAGCCTGGGTACACATGAGTGGACAGGGATGCGGTGCCATCAATAACAAGATGGTGCTTTGTCCACAGAACTCCAGTTATCCTAACCTAGTAGGGTGGCCATCCTTATCTGTTGGTGCAGAGGGATGTGCAGCAGAGGACTCAATCCTCTGAAGGTAGGGTGTTCAGACACCAGTGTTGGGATAACGAGGGGTCCTGTGAGATAAAGGGCAGCCCAATACCTTTCTCTACCCATGGGTCAAAGGTATTGGGGCTGGGAATTTTCACATTAATTGCACTGTTAGGGGAGAAATTCCCCTGGGAGCGCCTGGTGTTTTCTTCTGCCATAGGTGTGATTTAATATGGAGCGGAAGAAAAACCTAGGAGATGCGACAGAAGAGGCCAGCTATTCCCCCTGACACTGTTGTGAAGCTCCAGAGGATCCCACTGGATTTTGGCAACTAAGCGACCTCTGCCTAGAGGTGTTCTAGAGAAGACTGTGCCACAATCCAGCGGGAGCATTATTTAAGGCTCTGGAGGAAGACTTGGGAGATGTTCGGGTGGAAGAACTTATTCAATTGTTTCACCCAGTGAAACTTCTTCTGGTTCTGGTCATATCGGAGGGTCAAGGGACTTACTGACCAAATACACCAGAACCAGACAGAACTTTACAGAACTATCCGGAGGAGGAGGCTCAGGACATAACTCAAACATTGTTCCTGTAGCCAAATATTGTATGGACACACTTTGTTTCCTATGAGGGTTCGGGACGTATAACTTGTACTACCCCGAAACCCCATAGCACATTGTATTTATTGATTGTGTTTGTTGTTCGATGGTGTACCCATAGACACTCTAGGTACAAATGTGTGACAGCCTATATTCGGCTGTACACATTCGCATCCTATAGTCGTTTCCCATTGACACAGGGGTCTGCGACCTACCTGTGTCTTTGGAGGTGTAGAGATATGCCAGGTTGCATGAGTCTCTATGGGTACACATACATGTAATATTTTGGTGGTGTTGGGAGGGATGTGACATGTGTTTTGTGTGAATGGGGATAAGGTTAGGTCACGATAGGGACAGGCATCATTCATTTGCCACCTTGAACCCTGGAATGGTGAGGTTCTTAAGGGAAGGGCTGGAGGTGTAGTGTGGCGGAGGTGTTCTCCGCAGTAGAATTTAGGTACTATGACATCACCGCTTGAGAGTCTGACCTGCCTTGTAAAGACCTATTAATCTGTCCACGGGAGAACCGCACCCATCAAGATGGAAACAGACGTTGGATAGAAGAAAGTTGGGACAAAGACTGTAAGGGTGAACCCGCTCCAGAATTGGGGGGGGCGAAGATACCTGAAGATCGGCAGAATTACCGAGAGACTGTGGGGGTGTGGCCACTCCAAAGTGGGGGTGGCCAACACCAAGAGACTGTTATAGAAAGGTAAAGACTGTAAGGGTGAACCCGCTCCAGAATTGGGGGGGGACGAAGATACCTGAAGATCGGCAGAATTACCGAGAGACTGTGGGGGTGTGGTCACTCCAAAGTGGGGGTGGCCGACACCAAGAGACTGTTATAGAAAGGCCAGTTAAAGACTGTAAGGGTGAACCCACTCCAGAATTGGGGGGGGGACGAAGATACCTGAAGATCGGCAGAATAACCGAGAGACTGTGGGTGTGTGGTCAAGAAGAAGACGGTGTATCCTGTGGACGGAGGAGGAGGTTACGGTGAAGGGCAGGTCAGAGGCTGGATGAGGGATGTCTAAGTACCTAAAGATCAGTGTGCACTACAGTTCTTCCTGAACTTCCACCAAAGATGGGGTTGAAGGGGGGCAAATATATCTCAACCCGTTCCCCCATTATATTGTCGTATTATATTCCGACAACAGGGGGATTGTTGAGGAACGGTTGAGACATATGCATATATATCCATGCATGCCTGCAAACACGTGCGGGCATGTATGGTATATATGTGCATATATTAGACATAGCAGCATGGGACGATGTGCGCAGATGTGCCCAGCATCTGCGCACGTCTGCCCATGGTGATCCCCAGGGGCTCATGCTGGCCCCTGTGGGAAATATGTGTCCCCTGATAATGTAGGGGCTTGTGCCCCCCTGATAATGTAGGGGCTTGTGCCCCCAATGTAGGGGCTTGTGCCCCTGATAATGTAGGGGCTTGTGATGTTCCCCTGATAATGTAGGAGCTTGTGATGTGCCCCTGATAATATGTGGCCCCTTATATAATCCCCCTTAGAAGTATGATTAATGTATACATGTGTATGGATGTGCCCCAAGCATCGATACACATGTATATTCATATTATGCCCCCTTGTCATATCCCCATACCATATAAATCCCCCCCCCCCCTTACATGGACACAGATGCATCAATGTAAATGTGCCCCAAGCATTTACATTGATGTAATCTGGGTGAAGGCGCCAGGATGACCGGACAAGGTCCGGTCATTCTGGTGACCTCAAAAGGATTCAAATTCAATATAATTTGAATCCTTTTGTTCTAATTATCTGCAGTCCTGCTGGAGATAATTAAGCATAATAGAGAGAGAGGAGATACCTCCGCTCACTCTATTATGTGCATTCTGGCATCGCAATTACCATTGCGATGTCCGGAATGCTGGGAGCTACAGTCGGGAGATCAAAGGATCTCCCGCCTGTCAGCAAGTGCACGCGGCCCTGCGGCCCTGCGGCGCGCGTGCAGGGATGCGCGGGCAGGCGCGGTGACGTCATCTCACCGCGCCGGCCCACGTGTCCTGCACTGTGAAGTGAGTGCGCGCGCGCGCCCCCTGGTGGCGCGGGAGTGCGGGCCGCCGGGGGATAAATATCCGGCGGCCCCGGCACTCTGAGAGTTAGGAAAGGGCCCCCCACCTGGATAAGCGCATCGGCGCTTAGGACGAAGCGCCCCCCCCCCCTCCGGCTCAAGGATCTGGGCCCCACCTGGCAGAGGAGCGCGTCCTGCGTTCCGGGAGTCAGGGCCTCCCACGTGGCAGCTGCCCGGACAGATGGGAGAGCGCGATCGGCGCTCAAGGCTGCCCTCAGGAGAGAGGATCGGGACCCCCCCCCTGGACGAACGAGCAAGTATACTAGTATCACTCCCTATACCACCAACGATATTAACCCTTAAGTCCCCCACCCCTTATTCCTGTTCCCCTGTTGTACCCCTGATCCTGCAACCCCTGATCCACCCCTATCCCACCAATACCACCTCCCCTGATTAACCCTTTATTACCCTGATCCCTGGTAAACACTATATCCCCTGATCCCCTACTGATCCCTGGAACCCTAACCCTGATTAACCCCTAGTGGTTACCCTGGTCCTGTAGAGCATGCTTCTGCTCTGCAAACAATCCTTTTAACCCTTCGTCATACCCCCTAGGGACAGTGAATAGTCAGGTGGGGTGGGTTGTGTTAATACTTGTATGTGTGAACTGTCTAGTTAGTTTATGGGTGGAATTGGGAATGTGTAGTGTAGTTTAGGATTGTATATTTAGTGCTGTATTGTAGTGTACTGCGTACGTAGTGTATTATAGTGTACTGCGTGCGTAGTGTATTGTAGTGTACTGCGTGCGTAGTGTATTGTAGTGTACTGCGTGCGTAGTGTATTGTTAGTGTATTGTTTGGTGTAATAAATACTGTTATATTTGTACCCTTTTGTGTAGCGTGTACTTGTTAGCGGTAGCGAGTTAGTAAGGCGCATGCAGTTAGCATAAGTGATCAGTGTAGAGCATAGCGAAAGTATTGTAATTGTTATATAAAGGCATAAATGGGCGGAGTTATCACTAGATGGCTCCTCCCATTTATGAATATTAATTATCGATATTTGCATAAATATTGGTGACTAATATTCCCCCTTTACAGCGTGTAATACACATCTGTGACATATACAGTACTCCATCCGAAAACTGTTACTTTAGCATAAATCTGGGCCTAATCTTGTGTCCATAGTGTGTTGTTTTCTGTGACATATTGTCCTGCTCTTATCCCCATTTTGCCCTCTAGCCCTTACTATGTTTATTTTACAGGCATTTTAGTGCCCCAAAGGTCTCCATTGACTTCAATGCGGTTCAGGTTTGCGGTCAAGTTCGAGTACCGAACCCGAGCCAAGGTTCGGCCGAACCAGGCGAACCCGAACTTCCAGGTGTTTGCTCATCCCGAGTTATTGATTGTTACAGTAAAAAACCTTGGAACCAAACGCAGCTTCGGTTCTAAGGTAGCACTACAACCGAAGACGAGTTTGGTTCCAAGTTCTGAAGTGTTTTTTCACTGTAATAATCAATTACCTAAGTTATTCAACGAAAACTTGCTCGACTTCGTGAATAACGGACTTTGCCTCATTGAAGGCAGCACATTCTAATGCTGTACAGAGAAGGATCTCCGTATAGCATTAAAAATACATTTTTTCGCTCATCTCTTTTTGCAACTTCGCCAAAGAATTTCTATTTGTTAGAAATTAATTTGTCACAAATCATTATATATCAGTTACTGTATACCCAGACCACTCTGCCTTAGGGTACGCCCACATGGAGCTGTGGGCGGTTTGTTGCCATACTGTGGTGAAGAACTGAGCAGCCAATAAGTCTGCAGCTGCCTTTCATTTAATAATGAAGACCACACTGCATAGTCTTCATGGTTAATGTCCGTGCTGCACCTTTAAGCAGGGGCTGTTGCTGGTATGGGGTTTGGCTGGTTAGGTGGGGGAACAATATGCATACTATTGTGTTTCTTGCCTGCAATCTCCTACAGGTTACTTGACAGTAAACACAGACAGTAAAATCAGGTGGGAGTCCTTCTTCTGCCATCTGTCTTTCCTCCTTTTCCACATCATCTAATGTTAATGAGAATATGTCATCAGGAACATCCAGCTCCTCCTCTCTCTGCATCTTGCTGACTTTTCTAGGACATGGAAGCTTTGAAGAATTATTTGGAAGAAGTAAAGCCAGGAAAAGATGGTGAAGTCATCAATAAGATCCGACCCCCTTAAGGGGTGCAGACTAGATGGTATTGGTTGTCACACTGGCAGTGGAATAATAAAGGGTTCCATTTGATTGGTATAGAATAGGGTTGAGCTAATTTAAGTAAAATTTAGTGACTTATATCTGAATTTCAGGAAAAAATTTAATTTTCCACAAAGCCAAATTTCCTTACGATTCAAGGTAACAAAGCAATTTTTCTTGAAATGGTGGTAAAAAAATAAATAAATACATATTCACCTCATCCATTTGCTCACAGAGAAGCCGTTGCGGCCATTTTGATTGAAGAAAATGCAGAAAATTACACATGCTGCCATTTGACATCACCACGTCATCATGCTGGCCAGGAGTCAGCAATAATGACATCACCGCTTCTCCCAATGTGATGACGTGGTCATGTCATCACTTCAGTGTGAGAGATTTAGCTCATTTTCTTCAATCAAGATGGCCACGATGGCCTCTCCGCAAGCAAATGGATAAGGTATGTTTTTTTTTTTTTTTAACCCTGATTAACCTCTGAAAGGCCTTAATGTGACATAATGTGTCAGATACCGCGATTAGGGTTGAACTGAGGGGTTCGAAGATGGAGGGCGACACAATCACCGTTCCCAGTCATTGCGGCCACTAGGTAGAATAGAATGTGATTCTTCAAGTAATTTGTCACAAATTGTATTTCTTTGTGAACTTCGGCGAAGCAGCCAGATCAAATTTTTACTAACTTTGCTCATCAGTAGTAGTGAATTACATTTACAACTGATATAGTAATAAGTAAATGTATGAATAAATAATAAAACTGATGCAGAATAAGTCTCCCTGTACTCTCCCTGCAGTCTCCCTGCACTCTCCCTCTCCAATATTCTTCTATTAATCATTTTCAGCAACACTGTCCCTAGCGCATGAGCGCTTGTCACATCTCTCCCTATGCTCAGCTCACAGGACAATGGCAGAGAACACGGGGGAGGAGGGTTTTACAGGGCTGTGATATCACAGGGGATGGGTCTCTACGGATTGTCTGGCTGCATGGCATTATTGGTGATATTGTTTTCCCCGGCTTCTTACTTTCCCTTTGTAACACTTGCAGCCGTTATTTTAGAAAAAACTGATTCCATTTTATCTTGAGACACAGCACTTTTGGAAAGATAACTGACTTGCACATATCACTTAGAGAAGTATTATGCAAGGGTCTTTCTTCACAATTTTTTTTCTTTTGTTTTTGAGAGAAATAAATAGAGTCCTAGGAGTTATATATCATTAAAGCATAATCAATTTGGACACAAATAAAATTCAGAAGAGGGCACCTAAAGTAATAAAGGCCATGGGTGGGCTACAGTACCCAGAAAGATTATCAAAATTAGAGTTAGTTTGTTTAGAAAAAAAAAGACGAGGGGAGATCTAATAACTAAGTATACTGCAAATATATCAGGAGTCAGTCAGAGATCTCTCCCATGATCTATTTAGTGTATACCTATGACTGTGACAAGGGGACATCCTCTGCATATAGAAGAAAGAAGGTTTCTACAAAAACATTGAAAGGGATTCTTTACAGTAAAAGCAGTGAGACTGTGAATCTATCGGCCTGAGGAGGTTGTGATGGTGAGCTCACAAAAAGAGGGTCCTTGATGTATTTCTGGAGTGTAATAATATTACAGGTTATAGTTAATAGAGATGGGTTGTTGATCCAGGGAGTTATTCTGACTACCTGATTGGAGTCAAAAGGGAATTTTCTTCTACCTCATGAGGTTTTTTGCCTTCCACTGGATCAAATTTGTAAGATAATAGGCTTAATCGGTACGATAATAGGCTGAATTGGTACGATAATAGGCTGAATTGGGTGGGTATATGTCTTTTTTTACAAGATATGGGCATCATTTAGAAAAAGAAATATATGCAATTTTTGGGCATATTTAAAGGGGTTCTGCACTTTCATTTAACTGATGATCTATCCTCTGGATAGATCCTCTGGTGGTCCGACACCCGGGACCCCCGCCGATCAGCTGTTTGAGAAGGCTCCAGTAGCGCCGCGGCCTTCTCACTGTTTACCGCCGGGCCGCCGGCCCACTGACATCACGACTTGTATCAACTAGCGTAGGCGGGGCTAAGCTCTGTTCACTTGAATGGAGCATAGCCCCGCCCACGCTAGTTGATACTAGTCGTGACGTCAGTGGGCCGGCAGTAAACAGTGAGAAGGCCGCCGCGCTGCTGGAGCGCCGCTGCCTTCTCAAACAACTGATCGGCGGGGGTCCCGGCTGTCAGACCCCCGCCGATCAGAAGCTGATGATCTATCCAGAGGATAGATCATCAGTTAAATGAAAGTGCAGAACCCCTTTAAGGCACTGATTTTGTCGCGAAGGGGTTTTGTGGAAAAATATGCAACTTTTCCCCCGCTCACTGCACTTTTTCAGGGTGGAGGAAAAGGGTATGTGGCATGGGCAGGGAAGAGTGCGGGCTCGTTTCATTTATTATTTTCTATGCCAGTTTGTGGTGTAGAAAACCATGCCGCATGGCTGACGGCACCAAGTGCCAAAGTTATGTACAGGCCATGCTCCTCTACATAACTAAGGTGCATCCACTGCCAGCACAGAGCGATTAAGACCAGCGTATAAATCGCCGATCTTAAATGATCCCCTATGTTACTAGTTGTCATCTCTAATTTGTAAATGTACAGAAAAATATAAAGCATATCCAGAAGTAACTATACAGAATACAAACTAGGCCACTTCACCTTAAACTACCTAATACTTTTATGCACTCTTTCGAGCACATGAAAATTTATTTTCATCTGGTTTTAACTTTCTTCCATTGATTACACAAGGAGCATTACGTTCTATCCTCTACAGCAATGAAACAGTCCATCATTCCTCTGCAGAATCTTTACAATCAAATAAAAATGTGGCATAATAAATTAACTCCATGTTCATAATGTAATATCACCTTTCTTTCATATTGGGCTGTGGCCCAACTTAGCCTAGTCATAATAGGAAATATGAATTTTCTTCAGAAATCCAGCCATTTGTATCTTATTTCTCTGTTATCAGTCATAAGACATACATAAATGCATAAAGCTTGAATAAATTCACCAATCCCTGAACCTTTAGTTTGCTGTTTGTTTGAGAATATCACATATACAGTATGAATGAAGTTCCGTCCTAGGTGCTGATCAGTTTTATCCCTATACATTCTGAATGGAGAGCAATCCGTTCAGGATGCATCAGGATGTCTTCAGTTTAGTCTTTTCGACTGATCAGGACAAAGATAAAAACTCAGCATGCTACAATTTTATCTCCGGCCCAAAAAACTGAAGACTTGCTTGAATGCTGGATCCGGCCTTTTATTTCCATAGGAATATATTAGTCAACGTTGATGGAACTGCTAGCTGGATCACTCTACCGCAAGTGTGAAAGTAGCCATAGACTTCGACTATTACTCTTGTGCACTGTTCAATGCCATCTGGGGCAACAACCTTAAGATAAGAATTTTCATTTTAGTAGAATAAAATAGATTTTCAATTACCATAATGTATTTTTTGTCTGAAAATAAAGTGCTGAAACTGAATTAACAGAAGTTTATGAAAAAGTTACTCTGAAATGAGAAGAAGATTTAGGGGAAATTAGACTCTGATTTTCACACATGGTATCTTAAGAAGGGAAGCTCTCAGGTTTCTCAGATTTCTTAAATTGAATTTACAGATGAAGTGGACTTAGAATTATATGATGGCTTCAAAGAGGTCATTCTGTTATCATTCATGGGCTTTTTAGGATGCCAATTTGTAAAAGTAGAACTTCTTATAGCCTGGGTTGCATAGCTGCAGTTTTGTTAATGTCAGACTGACATTAATACACTGCTACCCTACTTTATTTTCAACTAAAACACAAAAAATAGGTCAAAATATAATCTAATGTCAGTTCTGGCTTGATAATAACAGTTTTCATGTAATTAGCCCATTAACCAAATAAGAAAATAGGTGTTGTTTGTGTTAATTTGTCCTAAAATATATATTTTTGGGGTGTATTCTGTGCAGGACTTAACATATCTGGCAGTTTGGGATTCAAATGTTGGCAAGTATAATTACAGCCAGTTCTCTATTATACTTTAATGGGGTTATCCTATGACTAATGCAGAGATGAAACCAAGGCACCTTATATAGTAGCACAAGAATATATTTTTCTAACAAAGCTAGAACCAACCTTGTATCTCACATGGATCCACAGATCTCACCATTCTTTGCTCCAGTTGCTCTGCCACAACAGTCATGCCCTTTCTGCTGTAGCTGGTAGAAATTAATGGATGGAACTGAGCATGTGCATCCACCAATGCATTCACCAAGATGGTCAGAGGAATTAGGAAAAGAGCAAACATAAGGCGGCACAATATAAATATTCATTGAATAGCTCAGTGACTATACTAAATTTTTTTACTATATTTACCGTAATTACAAAAGTACTCTGATCCAGGTGCTGGTTATAAAATTGTAGAACATTTTTCATGGGACAACCCCCTTTAACCCCTTCAGGATATCTGCTGTGCATGTACAGCAAATGTCTGGACTTTAAAGATAGTGTCTGCTACAGAGCAGAGCGAGCAACATATGGGGGAAGAGCTAATGTCTGTGATAACACCAATAGCAGACATTTAACCCTCAGATTCCATGATGTCCTGGTCAATTGTGACAAATGCATCTGAAGCAGCTTTCCCTGGGAGCATTGCACTTCCATGGCCTGAACAGCTTCTTTGTGTTGAGATCATGGAAGCCATTTGTTGATGGTGATAGGCTGGAGCCTTCTGGAGGCTACCAGGCCTATCTCAGGTAATATTCTCATAGACACTGACAGGTGGCATATAGAGTATACAGAATTTCCTATACACTACTGCATTGAACCCTTCCCAACATCCGCTGTACATGTATGGCAGATGTCGGGGCTTTAAAGAGCAGAGCGAGTGCCATAGCCGCTGGGTGCCTGCTGTTTCATACAGCAGGCATCCATAGCTAATGTCCGTGATTAGCAGTAATGCTGACAGTGGACATTTAAACCCTCAGATGCCATGGTCAAATGTAACTTACAGCATAGAGAATGCCATAAAAACTAAACCCATAAAATTATGGTGGAATTTTTTTTTCCACTCCCACCCCATTTGGAATTTTTTGCCCTCATATGGCTATGTGAAATAAAAAAAAGTTATGGCTCTGGGAAGGCAGCAAGTGAAAAATAAAAACACAAAAAAGGACAATTGCTACATCATAAGTTAAAATGCATTGCTTCTTATGGAAAAAATTTCTAAAAAAATTATATAATTTAATTAAATCTTTCAAGAATGCATTATAAAATAAAAATTAATGTAACTCACAAATTGCTAACAGATTCCAAAGGTTATTCTAGAAGGACAAACCCTGTCCATACAGTATGTTCTATTTATATTAGGGCATATTAATGATTAGTGAAGGACGAACATCTGCCCGGACGTTTTGCGAACGCGATCGCGCGAACGCGATCAAATGTTCGCGAACAGCAAGTTTGCGGCGGGTCCCATTCATTTTAATGGCAGGCGAACCTGAAAAACCTTCAGCTCATATTTGCAGCCAAGAAATAATTACTAGAAGTGCACAAATAGTCCCACAACAAGGACAGTGACATACCAGATGTATTATTGAATTTGCGATCTCCATTTATTATTTTTTTGCAAAGCAAAATATCGGCAATATAATTTTCGCGTACGAGCATGTGCAAATGCACTATACAGTCCCCAAATGCACTATAAAGAAAGTATATTGGTATATAACACCCCGCTTCAATAAGTTTTTTGGGGGGCTGACTGGTAAATCACACCAGTAGAAAGTATTTGTTCCAATAACGCTTGTCCCTCTATATACCTGCAGTATCGCAGCAGAACCGCACACAACTGCCGCACAATACAAATGCACTATAATATACTTTCTAACATAGAAAGTATATTATAACATTGTACAAGGAAGGCAATCCATTAGAATATGCATAAAGATAAAACGTGACCTTAAATAATTTTACTATGAGGGTCCATTCACACGTCCGTAAGTGTTTTGTGGATCCGCAAAACACGGATGTGCATTCCGCAATTTGTGGACCGCACATCGCCGGCACTATAATAGAAAATGCCTAATCTTGTCTGCAATTGCGGACAAGAATAGGACATGTTCTATTTTTTTGAGGAAACGGAAGCACAGATGAGGAAGTGCAGATCCGCAAATGCGGATGCGGATCCACAAATGCGGATCCGGACAGCAGATTCCGGCCCCATTGAACATGAATGGGTCTGCACCCGTTCAGCAAAATTGCAGAACGAATGCGGACCCATTTTGCGGACGTGTGAATGAAAATATATCCCTCAAAATGAAAATAAATTAAATTATTAAAGTTAACCTTTTGCCGTCACGGTAACGCCGATAGGCGTCTGGACGGAAGCGCTCTCAGGTCTCAGTGACGCCTATTGGCGTCATCTCGTGGGACCTGAGATTTCCACTTGTTAGGTAGTTAGCGCCCACCGCACCGCAGTCACTGATTAGTCGCTGATTAGCATCATCGCTGTCGCTAATCAGCACTAGTACTATATAGTATCTGTAAGTGATCAAGACTGATCGCAATCAAATCTATATCAGTACATTAGGGTCACCATAGGCTCTACAAAAAATGCAGTGTTCGCCCGATCAGGCCTGATCTTGTGCCCACACTTGCGTTCAGTCCGCCCCAACCGCAGTGACAGAATTATTTTTTTTCTGATCACTGCAAAAACACTGTAAAATCTCTGCGGCGCTATAAAAATCACTTTTGAGCTTTTTGGATCTTTATTAGCGATTGCAGCTTTACTTCGCAAGCACTCCTTTTTACTAGGCAGGTGTGCTCTATTTCCTGGGTAGTTTCAGAGGAATACCCCCTAAATTTAGTTAGCCCAAAATGTCAAAAAAGGGGTATTTTTACACATTTGAATTCCAAACTACTTCTCACGCTTTAGGGCCCCTAAAATGCCAGGGCAGTATAAATACCCCAAAAGTGACCCCATTTTGGAAAGAAGACACCCCAAGGTATTCCGTGAGGGGCATGGCGAGTTCATAGAAGATTATTTTTTTTTGGCACAAGTTAGCGGAAATTTATTTATTTATTTATTTTTTCTTACAAAGTCTCATATTCCACTAACTTGTGACAAAAAATAAAATCTTACATGAACTCACCATACCCCTCACGGTATACCTTTGGGTGTCTTCTTTCCAAAATAGGGTCACTTGTGGGGTATTTATACTGCCCTGGCATTTTTGGGGCCCTAAATCGTGAGAAGAAGTCTGGAATCCAAATGTCTAAAAATGCCCTCCTAAAAGATACTCATTGGAATTTCGGCCCCTTTGCGCACCTAGGCTGCAAAAAAGTGTCACACATGTGGTATCGCTGTACTCAGAAGAAGTAGGGCAATGTGTTTTGGGGTGTATTTTTACATATACCCATGCTGGGTGAGAGAAATATCTCTGTAAATTGACAACTTTGTATAATTTTTTTTTTAAAGTTGTCATTTACAGAGATATTTCTCACACACAGGATGGGTATGTGTGAAAAGACACCCCAAAACACATTGCCCTACTTCTTCTGAGTACGGCGATACCACATGTGTGACACTTTTTTGCAGCCTAGGTGCACAAAGGGGCCCAAATTCCAATGAGTATCTTTTAGGAGGGCATTTTTAGACATTTGGATTCCAGACTTCTTCTCACGCTTTAGGGCCCTAAAAATGCCAGGGCAGTATAAATACCCAACAAGTGACCCTATTTTGGAAAGAAGACACCCAAAGGTATACCGTGAGGGGTATGGTGAGTTCATGTAAGATTTTATTTTCTGTAAAAAAGTAAAAAAAGACACTTTTTTTTTGAAAATTGCGGTCTATTTTGATTAATATCCGAAAAACGAAAAATCTCAGCAGCAATCAAATACCACCAAAAGAAAGCTGTATTTGTGAGAAGAAAAGGAGGTAAAATTCATTTGGGTGCCAAGTTGAATGACCGAGCAATAAACCGTTAACGTTGTGAAGTGCCGATTTGTAAAAAAGGGCCTGGTCACCTGTGGTCCTTAAGTGGAGGGGTTCTGCACTTTGTTTTAACTGATGATCTATCCAGCATTCAAGTGAACAGAGCTTAGCCCCGCCCACGCTAGTTGATACTAGTTGTGACGTCACTGGGCCAGCGGTAAACAGCGAGAAGGTCGTGGCGCTGCTGAAGCGCCGCTGCCTTCTGAAACAGCTGATCGGTGGGGTCCTGGGTGTCCTGTCGATCAGATGCTGATGATCTATCCAGACGATAGATCATCAGTTAAAACAAAGTGCAGAACCCCTTTAAGCAAAAAGCATAGATGTGGTAGGCAATAACAAGTGCTCGGCAGCACTAAATCAGGTGCTCGGCGGCACCAAATCAGAAACCATATGTCCTACCACAATCCGGAGGCTAGATGATGATGTGGTATTGAAGGACAGGGTGGGCGAAGAACTGTCCCTGATATTGCTCTACAGGGGGGTGCTATTCTGGCCCTGATAGCCTAACCACAGACCACTCCCGTCCGGAACCTTACCCTATATAAAATGGCCCTAGTAAGCCCCTAGCCCCTAGGCCCCTGACTTCCAGGTGATCACTATATAGATCTATGTGTTTTTGACTCATTATAAAAGTATAAGTATATCGCACCCCTCTGTGTATCACACATATAGATAGCACACCTATACTAGTCCTTAAAATGACTTTTGTGGCCCTATTAGCTAGCGTTTGGTGTTCCTAACAGTCTGTCCCTGCTCCACACAGCAACCTCTCCCTACACTGGCAAAACACTGAATGTAAAATGGCGGCCAGATCAAGTTTATTTATAAGGTAGGTGGTACGTCCATGTGCTGAAATGTCTCAATTGGCTGTCCTGTACCACCTGATGGATGTGTCATGGGTCAAAGTTCTTCATAATGTAAAAGAATATGGCGGGCGCAAATTTCTCCATATGTTCGCATGTTCGGCGAATCGCGAACACGCAAAGTTTGCCACAAAATGACCGCCGGGCGAACCGCAAGGCCATCTCTATTGATGATATAGGGAGGAATCCTACTCATTGCATACAGTGCTTCTGTTAGCCAGAGTTACTGAATATTTCACCTTCTGCTCTGGAGGATTCAGCACATCCATGTTTTAAACAGTACTCTATTCGTGTGAAAAAACATTTTGTAATACGATGTATGACTACCTACAGATTCTATTAGTGGTATCAGCTGATTGTCTGGGTCTTCTGCTACTGGAACCATGGCTGACAATCATTTAATTTTCTGGGGATATAAATTTTCGAAAAACCTCTTTAAATTGAGTCTGCCACCTACATTTAAAATTGTAAACTACCAGCAATACATTGTAGTAAACTTACATATCATTGCCAGAATTCCTTTATATCCCCATATATGACTACATCCTGCAGAACATGAACTTGGGTAAGTGTGCAAATTATGCAGAAAGTGCATTTGTTAAATGTAGGAGACAGACTCCCTTTAAAGGAATCCTTTGGCATATTGATATTACTCTTTTACCAGTGTAGCCTAATTGTAGGAGACAGACTCCCTTTAAAGCAATCCTTTGGCATATTGATATTACTCTTTTACCAGTGTAGTCACTCCCCAAGAATTCAACATTGGGTTGGGATGATGCTATATATCTTGTCCTCAGGAGCATCAATCATATAAGATGCAGCTAGCACAGTCAGCTTGACTTTTCTCCCAAGTGTTTCTAACTCTTGGACTATGAAAAGATACTTAGTATACAGTGCACTTAGCAATAAAAGTTTTTTTTTTTTTTAACCAACTCCAGCATCTGATTGAGCTAATTACACCACCCTTAGAAAGCACAGGGGCAGAATCGCCAGCTAGTGGTGGTGGTTTGGAGGGCAAACAACTTTGGCAGGTTCCCTATAACTCACAATCGGTGTTGCACAAATAGAGCTTTGGATCCAAGATCCGAAGTTGATTCATTCAAAACTTTGTTTTAAAGGGAGTCTGTCAGCACATTTACCCCTTTTTAGCATTTCCCATAGCGCTGTAGCCGCAACACAGATGATTAAAACGGTACCTTTATATGCTTTTGTGGACTTGTAAAACTGCCAAAAAAGAACTTTGATGCATATGTAAATGAGGGCTCGCAAGTGCCCAGGGGCAGCGTCCACCGCGTTGGTGCCCAGGCATCTCTGCCTCTTCGGCTCTTATCCCCGCCCAGCCTCTTCCTCTGCCCGCCCATCTGTTTTCTCTCCCCCTCAGCGAGATCCCGCGCCTGCGTGCTGACTTCCTTGGCCGGGGCATGCGCACTGCGATGCCCATTGCTGGTACGGCATCACAGTAGCTTATGCACAGGCTAACGGCGCAAAAACTGCAGAAAGGAGGCGGTCCATCGGCGCAGGAGAAGAGGAGAAAAGCCGAGCGAGCAGCTGTCACTGCAGACAGAGAGAGCCAAGAGAGGTAAATTTATCTGTATAATCTGTTAGCCGGCGCATGTGCATAAGCTACTGCGATGCCGTGCCAGCCATGGGCATCGCAGTGCGCATGCCCCGGCCAAGGAAGTCAGCGCGCAGGTGCGGGATCTCGCTGAGGGGGAGAGAAAACAGATGGCAGGGCAGAGGAAGAGGCTGGGCGGGGATAAGAGCCAAAGAGGCAGAGCTGCCTGGGCACCAACGCGGTGGACGCCGCCCCTGGGCACTTGCGAGCCCTCATTTACATATGCATCAAAGTTCGTTTTTGGCCGTTTTACAAGTCCACAAAAGCATATAAAGGTACCGTTTTAATCATCTGTGTTGTGGCTACAGCGCTATGGAAACTGTTAAAAAGGGGTAAATGTGCTGACAGACTCCCTTTAATGCTCGTTAGCAGAGATGCAGTGAACATCCGTCTGCTTTGAGCCCCATACACCATAGGGTTCACTGAACTGTTATTTTATACACACATCGGGTAGTCCCTGGTTCATTTTGGCAGTGAGCTGCTCCACTGTAGTGTGTCGGTTCACCCTTGTATACCTTCGTAGTCAATGTTTACATGTCACATTAATGGCAAGTGGTGGTCTGCATTTTCCACTTTGCTTATTCGCAATGATGCCTTGTGTCCACTCAGGATACACTTTCACTACAGAAACACATGAACAGTTCACAAACTGTGCAGTTTATGAAATATTTTCACTCTGGGCCCAAAATCCAATAATTATCCCTTTTTGCAACTCTGATAAATCGTCAATGAGGGATATGTGTGCAGACAGCCTATATACTTACCAATCCAGCTCAAGACACTTCCTTCATGAGCTACACTCTGTTGATGTCAAAAGTAAGAAGTGTTCATAATAGTGTGGCTCAACTGTGTATTATTCTAAGATCTGAAAAATAAATCTTTTTTTTTTTCTATCATCGATTTTGCTTAACAGAGGAAGAAGGTTTTAATACAGTCCTTCTTTCCACTCTACAAGCATCCAAGTCAAGTGATAAATGAAACAGATGTATATTTCAATTAAAATACATGCTCAGTTTTCTGTCTCTGGATCCTCCCAGGTATTAAAGTTAATATACACTGTGATTAATTCTCAATGTAACAGAGCAACCTCGCCTTTCACTTATCACATTCTGTGGAAATTTCTTTAACGATTTCCCTCTGGATAACTTTGTTTACCAAACACTTTAATTTTCTAAATCCCTTCCTGTTTCATCAGCAGTGAAGCCTGCAGAGCCCCTGTCCTGAATGAACAATGAGAAGCTCACTCTCATCCAGAGCGGCATCTTACATTACACAAGAAAATAAATTAAGTCACGTAAGGCAGGAGTTTGTATCAAGGAACTGAAATTTTTACTACGGTGACAGATTATTGTAGAAAATATTTTACTGAGCCAAAAATGAGCAAATAAACAACTATCATATCGGTATGATTTCAGGCTTTTATATCTTAAAGGCGTTGTCCGAGTAATTTTTTTTGTCCTTTGTATGTTTCTAACTAATCAAATATAAAGGCTTTACCATGCACTTACTACATCTACAGTTGCTGCTTTCTCAGATTTCACTCAGGGTCACATGACCTGTGATGTCAGCTTCTCTCCCTGCTCTGATGATGTTTTGTGCACAAGCCAAAGAGAGCAGATATGTGTCTGTACACAAGATATCACTATGCTCGCCATGCCCCCTGCATTGCTATCACTGTACTGGCCACACCCCCTGCACTGGCTCAGCTGCTGCTGTCTGCTCGATCACTGGATTCTTCAGGAAAAACTTCAACCCCTTCAGCAGCACAGACTCAGGGCTGAAGGCTTTACTGAATAGCTGCAGGCAGTGAGGAGACAAATGCTGGGCACAGGAGCTGACAAAGGAGTTCTGCAGAGCATTGCACAATAACAGGTAGCGAGAAGATCCTATGTGTATCAGCAGTGTCATTGTACAGCTGGGACTTGTAGTCCTACACATATAACATGCTGCTGAGTATCCCAGCAGGTAGACATGTCACTCAGGGCAGACTTATTCACTCCCTTTGCAGAGAAGGGGAGGGACAGAGATTGTTGTTATTGCAGGTAAACAAAGGGCCAGAAGAGAATCAAGGAAATGAGGAAATATATATTTTTTTTGCCTAAAACTTGCTTAGCTTAGTTGTATATTGCTGCCCATCTGATTTATAGTGCTATATATATTTTTTTTCATAACTCGGAGAACCCCTTTAACTCATTCATAACATGGTCTAAATTGGCTTTCAGGGCGCATAATTTTCCCTCTTGTTTAATTATTGCATTGCAAGAGTCATAACTTTTTTTTTTTTTTTTGATTTAGCAATATGGGCTTGTTTGTTAGATGAGTTGCTACCATTTTGAGGTAAATATAACTGATTAATTAACAAAAGCAAATTTAATGGGAAAAAAAAAAACTTGTTTTCCTGTTGCTGTATTCCAAGAGCCAAGCACATTTTTTTATACACTTTTATGGGGAAAATTTTTTTTCCTAATTTTTATGTACAATTTTTTTTTAAATAAGCTTTATCAAACTTTAGTTATTTTACTCTCACTAGGGGGCTTCACAATATGATATTTGATTTCTTCAAGAGTTAAACTGTATATATCAATGCGTTATTATTTCTTATTAATATGAACATTTTTCTTAGGCCTTCAGCTGCCACGACAATATGCCAGCACCCTGTGATTGTGTCATGAAGGGTGTCGAGGGTGATGGGTTCACAGAGGTAATCCCCTCTCCCTGCTTAATCACCTAGATGCCATATCAGCTACTTATTGTAGCATCTAAGTGATGCCATGGGTGGCTGGGATCGTTGGTAGTCTATATCGTTTATGCAAAATTATTTATTTTGCATAATGCATAGACAAACAATATTGCAATGTGTTCAGAAGACAAACTATGGATCACTAGTGTATTGAAAAACCCTTGTGATTCCCATATAAAGTTTTTTACTCTTGAAAAAAATTTGGCCTGCTCAATATGTCTGTACCTCTGGTACCTTGCACTGGTACCCTCTGGTCCACCTACACCAGCTGCCTTGTGTGCCAATCCTCCTCAAGAGGCAGCAACCTGGTGTTCCCATCAGGAAAATCTATCCCCACCATCAGGGGTAATGTGATGAATGAGGGGTTGACTTAGACAATGTCCTAAGAGGAGGTAGGACATGTGCACAGTGGGGTCACACCCGCTGGTTTGTGACACTTAGTATACAAAAATAGGGGAAAATTGATCTATAAATCACAAAGAAGTGTACATAAATAAACATATTAAAGATGAGCAAATTGGTTCTGTCGATTTGGAATTTGTCCCAAATTTTAAAAAAAAAAATCTTTAGGATTTATTTTGGGCAATTCAGCTTTTTTTTCTAAAATGTATTTTAAAGCTGAGCGTTTCATACCTGTAGATACAACATAGCCATCCAATCATTTTTCAGCCTGTAAAATGAATTTCCTAGCAAAACTAGGATAATAGGTAATCAGCCTTAAATCTGCAAATAGCTCTTCCTGTATAAAATCCCTTTATCAGAACATAGCAGTGAGAATCAGCTTTTTTAGCTGAGAGGCCTTGGAGAGACCTTGAAGAGGGAGGGATATACTAGTTCTATTATGAAGACCAGTTGATATATATATATATATATATATATATATATAACTTTCCTCTTGGTTTCTGTGAAACATATGTGCAAATTAACAAGTCTAATATCAGCTGGCATCAGAAAGGATTATAGTTTTTTTGGTGAGGAAAACTAATTTGAATATCTTTGAATATCTTTCCCAGAAACTCAAAAATCTTAAATCTATATACATGGTAGAGAAGACGAAGAAGAGAAGAAATGATGGTCTTCAATGATTATAAAAACCCCACATGTGGCACTTTTGTTGCAAAAATCTGTTACATTCGCGTAATTAAGGGTGTTTTGGTAGTAAGCAAATGGATTCCTGCAAGCCCCAACCATATAAGTGGGACAGTTACAGACATTTTTGCCACATGTGAATTTTTAGCCAGATGAGATAATTATCTCATCTGGCTAAAAATTCACATGTGGCAAAAATGTCCTAATTAGGGTTCAGCAATCCAAAGTATCCGAAATGGACTTTGATTGTAATTTCCTTGTGCTTCATGGTAACAAATCAATTTTCTCTGAAATGGCATTTAAAAAATAGATACTAACTTCATCCATTTGAGCGCGAAGAGGCCGCCATGGCTATTTTGATTGAAGATTCCACGCAAAATCTTATGCGCGGTGACGTATGACGTCATTACACACAAGAATTTGTATGGGATCTTCAATCAAGATGGCCATAGCAGCCTCTTCGCTCTCAAATGTATAAGGTGAGTATTATATGATTTTTTTAAACTGATTAACCCCTGAAAGCCCTGATTTTTAATCTCCGAGGGGTTCAATTACTTTCAATTACTTTCCCATCATTGCGCCCGCTACTTCAAGATGAATAAATTCGGAGAGGAAGCAGAATCAAATTTTCGTAAACTTTGCTCAAAGCTAATTATAATAACATATGCAGTGTTTTTTTCTATCCAAACACATGAGTCAATATACTAGAGAGGAGACATCAGTCTTGTTGTTATACTTTGCTTCTTTTTTAAATGGTCAATAATCTTCCATTATTCTGATGTATAGGAGGGATCTTTTTTTGGAACTATTTTCATAGATTTTTCTTATTTTAGAAGTACTTGGGCAAATCAAAGCACATCCTCTATAAATAATGTGTTGATTGAATTGTGAGTATCATTAAGTACCTATTTATCTGGCATTGTCATAAAAATGCTTGAAATTACTTTACAATCATTTCAGGTTATTTTTGGTTTATGTCACCTTTAAAGAAGGTAAATTTCTCCTTAGAAAATAAAGTTTTTATTTTGTTGTAAAGCATTCACGAGGATTGACAATACAAAGCACAGCTGCATGGTTTATATGGTGGCAAGCTGTGATATAATACAGGATACTTCTATGTCAAGGGCAATCAGTGTGCCTCCTGGAAGGAAAATCATTGGTTTATAAGCAAATTACCAAAATTACATAAGAGGCAAATATTATCAGCTTGATGTGTTTTTATTTTATTTATTTATTTACCATGAGGATTAGCATGGAATTGGTTATTTTATAGAGACAGTTCATCTCAACCCAGGCTTCTGCGTAGCTTCAGTTTGCAAATACAATTCTTACATTGCCACATCAATTAAGTGTTTCTATTCTGGACTTTGTTTCCAAGTTTAAAAAAAAAAGAAAAAAACTAAAAGATAAATGACATTGGCTCTTGCTTATAGAACATACATATGGTAATTTTTTAACCCGAAGGTGTTGTCCTTCCATTTTCTATAGCTTCATTTAACAGTGATTTTATGGTTAATATAGTTTTATTTATTTTACTCATGGTTTACTCATGGTCCTTATAGTATCAATTCCTTAAAGGGGTTATCCGAGTTGTTTAAAAAAAAAAAAATATATATATATATATATATATATATATAGCACTGTAAATCTGATGGTCAGCAATATATACATAAGCTAGGCACGTTTTAGGCAAAGTGGAGGGAAAAAGTCACTGCGTCTTATAAAACAAATGCGATGGAAATTAGGTGGCTCAGGAGCTCTCACTAACAGCTCCTGAGCCTAACATTAAACTATTGGGCGGGCTTGTGGCTTCACTGAAGGCTTCTGCCGCCAGCCCGTGCTTCCTCAGCAAGACCGTCCATCTGGTGCGAACTCCGGAACGGAGCCCACAGCTCCAGTAACTGAAAACTTTTCCCCCTGTCCCCTCCTACAGCCACCAGCCCGCACGTCTGGTGCGCACCCGAGACCGGAGCCCACAGCTCCAGTAAGTATAAACTTCTCCCCCTGTCCCCTCCTCCAGCTGATGCCGGGGGACCCCTGGGCACTGACCTGAGCTCCAGGATCCCATGTGCACTTCTTATCCATGTGCTGGATGCCTGTCACACTGTGTACTCCAGCTCCTCTGTTATTGTGCCTGCCAGCCCTGCTGCTCTCTGCTCATACACCACCCATTTACTGCAGAGTATAAGTGGATTCCTTTGGATGAGGGGGGTTATATTCATATTTAATATAAACACTTTCCAGGAACTGTTCTGTAATTAGCATATGTTTATATTAAATATGACTACAACCCCCCTCATCCATAGGAATCCACCCATGGACTGCAGTATATAAGTGGATTCCTATAGATGAGGGGGGTTATAGTCATCTTTAATATAAACACATGCCAATTACAGAACAGTCCCTGGTTAGTGTTTATATTTAATCTGACTATAACTCCCATCATCCTTGAGAATATGCCAATGTACAGTACCTACAGTACATCAGTGTATAATTTAGGATGATGGGTGTTATAATCACATAGGTGTCATCCACAGATCCCTCATAACAGTGCGTAATCCACAGATCCCCATGACAGTGACATCCACAGATCCCCATAATAGTGTCATCCACAGATCCCCCATAAGTGTGTCATCCACAGATCCCGTCCATAGCAGTGTCATCCACAGATCCCCCATAATAGTGTCATCCACAAATGCCCCCATAACAGTGCGTCATCCACAGATCCCCATAACAGTGTCATCCACAGATGCCCCCATAACAGTGCCATCCACAGATGCCTCCATAACAGTGCATCATCCACAGATCCCCTCCATAACAGTGTCATCCATAGATCCCATCCATAGCAGTGTCATCCACAGATCACATCCATAACACTGTCATCCACAGATCGCCCATAATAGTGTCATCCACAGATGCCCCCATCACAGTGCATCATCCACAGATACCCTCCATAACAGTGTCATCCACACATCGCCCATAATAGTGTCATCCACATTAGTTCAAAACCCACCAAAAGCACACTTTTTGGTTTAAAATAAATTTTCTTATTTTCCTCCTCAAAAGCCTAGGTGCGTCTTATCATCAGGTGTGTCTTATAAAGCGAAAAATACGGTATATATATTTACTAATTTGACTAGTTCTCTTCTGGCCTTTGTTTAAATGTAGCAAAAACAATCTCTGAGGTTTTCCTCATGAATATTTGTGGGCATGAAAAAAGACTGCCTCCCCCCTCCTGCTCTGCAAATATAGTGAATAAAAGTGCTGCCCTGAGCGAAATGTCTGACTGCTGAGATACTCCTGTTCTATGTGTAGGACTATAGGTCCAAGCTGTACAGTAGAATGACATTGCTGATACACATAGCATCTTCCCCCTACCTGTTCTTGTGCAATGCTCTGCAGAACTCCTCCAGTCTTTCAGTTCTGTGTTTGCACGGTAAGGAGGGAAGATCCTACACCCAGCATTTGTCTCTTCACTGCATGGAGAAGAGGAAGCCCTGAAGCCGTTTAGCAAAGCCTCCAACCCTAAGGGTCCATTCACACGTCCGTAATTTGGGTCCGAATTCGTTCCGCAATTTGCGGACCCATTCACTTTCAATGGGGCTGGAACAGATGCAAATCCACATTTCCTGGATCCGCATTTTCGTGATCCGCATCCTTTTTTTCGGGATCCGCAATTTCGTTCCTGGAAAAAATAGAACATGTCCTATTCTTGTCCGCAATTGCGGACCAGAAAAGGCATTTTCTATTATAGTGTTTGTGATGTGCGGATCCCCAAATTGTGGATCGCACATTGCAGGTGTCAGTGTTTTGCGGATCCGCAATTTGCGGATCCGCAAAACACTTACGGACGTGTGAATGGATCCTAAGTCTGTGCTGCTGATGGTAGAAGGGGTTAAACTTTGCTAAAGAATCCAGTGGGAGGGGAGTACAGGGGTGTGCAGCCATCATAAGGACATCTTGTGCACAGACAAAGACCTGCTCCTTAGGCTTGTGCATGAAACATCACTAGAGCAGGGAGAGAAGCTGAAATCATAGGTCATAAAATATGAGAAAGGAGACAGTGCAGATGAAGTAAGTGAATTATAAACCCCTAACATTTGGTTAGAAACATACAAAGAACAAAAAATTACTTGGACAACCTGTCACTGCTTTCCAACTGCATGGTATGAAAGCTACACGTGGTTCTTGGACCTTTTCTCGAGCTGTTGACAATTGAAGATACTATTGTGCACTAGCAGCACTAAGAACTTCAATACTGGAACTTGGTACCTGGGTCAAAATAATATCTCTAATAGTTTACACTAAGCTAAAAGCCAAATCTAATGATCAAATCTTTAATAGACCACACTATTGCAATGAAAGATGCTCATGATCTAATTAGCTGAAAGTACTAGCTTCAAGTACTACATTAAGTACTAGTAAAGAGATATTGCAGCAGACTGAAGAGATTCAAGAGATACTGCAAGAGATTGGCTTAGAG
Source organism: Bufo bufo (assembly GCF_905171765.1). Taxonomy (NCBI): domain Eukaryota; kingdom Metazoa; phylum Chordata; class Amphibia; order Anura; family Bufonidae; genus Bufo; species Bufo bufo. Next base: position 228,507,371 of record NC_053394.1, on the reverse strand, counting down.
TCTCCAACTGGCTCATCTGTGTTGTTTTTGCTGATCATTGATTGAGAAGAGGTAAGGAATTCGGTCAGCTGTTTGCTATTGTGCGTTTGCTAATGAGCCTAGCTCACTAAGCTGTTACATTTGTTGCTGGGGGAGGAGTTTGGGAAGGAGTGTGTGTATATATAGAGACAGACTCATTAGCTGGCCTAATTCATTAGCTGAAGGTACTAGCTTCAAGTACTACATTAAGTACTAGTAAAGAGATATTGCAGGAGATAGTCAGGAGGTAGGCTGGAAGGTGGAAACAATACAATTTTTTTTTTATTTTTTTTTTATTTATTTTTTTTAATTTATTTATTTTTCTCCTCTTTAAAATGGCAGACTTGGTTCAGTGCAGGAATTGTTGTGCATTTATTTCATGTTCCACTCTTTGGAGATTCGGATGCTGTCAGATCTGTAGACAGTTCTCCTTACTGCAGCAGGAAATTGCATTTTTGAAAGCTGAAATATTTAAATTATCTGTTAAACAAACTCCAGCTAGGACTGCTGCAATGCCACTGCCACAGAGGACCCCCAGAAATGGCAGATGGGTTAATGTAGGTTCTGGAAGTCTTAGAGTGGTGGATAGAAGACATGTCCCACAGTCGGTGGTTCTCCATAATTCATTTGCAGCACTCTCAGAATGTAAGGACAACATGGATATGGACTCAAGCACAGAGGGTGAGAAACCATCGACTCCTATGTCTAATGTATGCAACAAAAAAGATAAAGTGAAGTCTCAAAGGATGCAGCTGTTGCTGGGTGATTCAATCATAAGAAGTGTGGAGCTTAAAGAAAATGGTTTTGTGAGATGTCTCCCTGGGGCTACTGCTAGAAGAGATAGAAGACGTATTATTAATATTGTTAAGCAAGCAAAGCAGGAAGGGGACGTGGATGTTCTTGTCCATCTAGGGACAAATGACCTGGCTTGCAATGAAGTGTCAGAGGTGAAAAAATCTTTTATCACACTTGGTAATGACGTACAGGATTTTGCATCCACCATTTCATTTTCTGAAGTTCTGCCTGTGCATAATGTTCAGAATGATAGGCAGAGGCGCATAAAGGAGTTCAACATATGGCTTGGTAAATGGTGTCAAGAGCAAGGATTTGGCTTTGTTTCTCATGATAGCTCTACTTGGAATAGAAAGGAACTGTACAAAAAAGATGGTTTGCATCTTTCTCTCAAAGGAACAAATGTACTTAGTGAACAACTCCAAGAATTTGCGAAAGAGTATTTAAACTAGGAAGGGGGGGCAAAAGAGTGAAAATAAAAGAGTCCAATTGCCCCCCGAAACAATGCCAGAACAGGCCAGAAGCACTGAGGTTAAGAAATGATAAGCTCAGAGTCCTGTCTACAAATGCTCGCAGTTTAGGTAAAAAAATCAATGAACTTGGGTCAATAATGGCATCTGAGAATGTAGATTTAGTGGCTGTTACGGAGACATGGTTTAATGAAAGAAATGACTGGGACATAACCATACCAGGGTACTCTTTATACAGAAGAGACAGAGAAGGCAAGAAAGGAGGAGGAGTGGCCCTGTATGTGAAAGATAGCATTAAATCTAACCTAATACAAGTTGGTGAGGCCAACATAGAGTCAGTTTGGGTTACGTTGCAGTTTGCTAACCATGCAGTAACTCGTGTAGGTGTGATATATAGACCACCTGGTCAAGTTAAAGAACTAGATGATCTACTAGTTGAAGAAATAGCTAAAATGACAATGAAAGGAGAAGTTATCATTATGGGAGATTTCAATCTTCCAGATATAAACTGGAAAACCAAAATAGCAAGTTCTACCAGGAGTACAGATATTCTAAATTCCCTACTGGGGTTATCTCTACAACAAGTGGTTGAGGAGCCAACCCGGAGGGAGGCCATTTTGGATTTGGTATTCACAAACGGGGATTCGGTATATGATGTCATTGTAGGCGAAACCTTGGGATCTAGTGATCACCAGTCAGTGTGGTTTAATATAAGAACTGTGAAAGAGTCCCACCACACAAAAACAAAAGTTTTAGATTTTAGAAAAACAGACTTTTCAAAAATGAAATTAGTCATAAATGAGTCCTTATCAGACTGGAACGGATTACATGGAGTCCAGGAGAAATGGGACTACTTAAAAGGTGCATTATTGAAGGCAACAGAAAATTGCATTAGACTCGTCAGTAAAAGCAAAAAAAGGAGGAGACCAATGTGGTACTCAGCAGAAGTGGCCCAAATCATTAAAAATAAAAAGCTAGCATTTTGTAATTATAAAAAAAACCAGAGCAATGAAGATAAGGAAATCTACAAGATTAGGCAGAGAGAGGCCAAGCAAGTTATAAGAACTTCTAAAGCGCAGGCAGAAGAAAAACTAGCTCAGTCTATGAAAAAAGGGGATAAGACATTCTTCAGATATATAAATGAAAAAAGGAAATTAAAACAAGGAATAACTAAATTAAAAACAAAGGACGGAAGGTATGTAGAAGAGAATAAAGGGCTAGCCGACTGCCTTAATGAATACTTCTGTTCAGTTTTTACAAAAGAAAAAGGAGAAGGACCTCCACTAGAAAGGATGACTAATAAATCGTTTGATGCATGTATCTTTACAGAGGAAGATGTTCTAAGTTTGCTGTCTAAGGTGAAGACAGATAAGTCACAGGGGCCTGATGAGATACACCCAAAATTATTAAAAGAGCTTAGTGGTGAGCTGGCAAAACCGTTAACAGATTTATTTAACCAATCATTAGTAACAGGAGTCGTCCCGGAAGATTGGAAATTGGCTAATGTCGTGCCCATTCACAAGAAAGGTAGTAGGGAGGAATCGAGCAACTATAGACCAGTGAGTCTGACATCAATAGTAGGCAAATTAATGGAAACCCTATTAAAGGATAGGATTGTGGAACATCTAAAATCCCATGGATTGCAAGATGAAAAACAACATGGGTTTACTTCAGGGAGATCATGTCAAACAAATCTTATAGATTTTTTTGACTGGGTGAATAAAATAATAGACGGTGGAGGTGCAGTAGACATCGCATATCTAGATTTTAGTAAGGCTTTTGACACTGTCCCACATAGAAGACTTATCAATAAACTGCAGTCATTGAGCATGGACTCCCATATTGTTGAGTGGATTAGGCAGTGGCTGAGTGACAGACAACAGAGGGTTGTAGTCAATGGAGAACATTCAAAACAAGGTAATGTTACCAGTGGGGTTCCACAGGGATCTGTACTGGGACCGATTTTGTTTAATATCTTCATAAGTGATATTGCAAAAGGCCTCGCTGGTAAGGTTTGTCTTTTTGCTGATGACACAAAGATATGTAACAGGGTTGATGTTCCTGGAGGGAAACGCCAAATGGAAAAGGATTTAGGAAAACTAGAAGAATGGTCAGAACTCTGGAAACTGAAATTTAATGTGGATAAGTGCAAGATAATGCACCTGGGGCGTAAAAACCCAAGGGCAGAATATAGAATATTTGACACAGTCCTGACCTCAGTATCTGAGGAAAGGGATTTAGGAGTAATTATTTCAGAAGACTTAAAGGTGGGAAGACAATGTAATAGAGCAGCACGAAATGCCAGCAGAATGCTTGGATGTATAGGGAGAGGTATAAGCAGTAGAAAGAGTGAAGTGCTTATGCCGCTGTACAGAACACTGGTGAGACCTCACTTGGAGTATTGTGCGCAGTACTGGAGGCCATATCTCCAGAAGGATATAGATACTCTAGAGAGAGTTCAGAGAAGAGCTACTAAACTAGTACATGGATTGCAGGATAAAACTTACCAGGAAAGGTTAAAGGACCTTAATATGTATAGCTTGGAAGAAAGAAGAGACAGAGGGGATATGATAGAAACTTTTAAATACATAAAGGGAATCAACTCGGTAAAGGAAGAGAGCATATTTAAAAGAAGAAAAACTACCACAAGAGGACACAGTTTTAAATTAGAGGGGCAAAGGTTTAAAAGTAATATAAGGAAGTATTACTTTACTGAGAGAGTAGTGGATGCATGGAATAGCCTTCCTGCAGAAGTGGTAGCTGCAAATACAGTGAAGGGGTTTAAGCATGCATGGGATAGGCATAAGGCCATCCTTCATATAAGATAGGGCCGGGGGCTATCCATAGTATTCAGTATATTGGGCAGACTAGATGGGCCAAATGGTTCTTATCTGCCGACACATTCTATGTTTCTATGTTTCTATGTTTAATTACAGGTTGTGGACCAATGCAAAAAGACTGAGGAGTATGTGAAAAAATTGAGATACAGTGGATATAAAAAGTCTACACACCCCTGTTAAAATGTCAGGTTTCTGTGATGTAAAAAAATGAGACAAAGATAAATCATTTCCGAACTTTTTCCACCTTTAATGTGACCTATAAACTGTACAACTCAATTAAAAAACAAACAGAAATGTTTTAGGTGGAGGGAAGAAAAGAAATAAATAAAAATAATGTGGTTGCATAAATGTGCAGACCCTCTTATAACTGGGGATGTAGCTGTGTTCATAATTAGGCAATCACATTAAAAATCATGTTAAATAGGAGTCAGCATAAACCTGCCATCATTTAAAGTGTCTCTGATAAACCCCAAATAAAGTTCAGCTGCTCTAGTTGGTCTTTCCTGAAATTTTCTTAGTCACATCCCATAGCAAAAGCCTTGGTCCACAGAGAGCTTCCAAAACATCAGAGGGATCTCATTGTTAAAAGGTATCAGTCAGAAGAAGGGTACAAAAGAATTTCCAAGGTATTAGATATACCATGGAACACAGTGAAGACAGTCATCATCAAGTGGAGAACATATGGCACAACAGTGACATTACCAAGAACTGGACATCCCTCCAAAATTGATGAAAAGATGAGAAGAAAACTGGTCTGGGAGGCTACCAAGAAACCTACAGCAACATTAAAGGAGCTGTAGGAATATCTGGCAAGTACTGGCTGTGTGGTACATGTGCCAACAATCTCCCCTATTCTTCATATGTCTGGGCTATGGGATAGAGTGGCAAGACAAAAGCCTTTTCTTACGAAGAAAAACATCCAAGCCAGGCTATATTTTGCAAAAACACATCTGAATTCTCCCAAAAGCATGTGGGAAAAGGTGTTATGGTCTGATGAAACCAAGCTTGAACTTTTTGGCCATAATTCTAAAATATATGTTTGGCAAAAACAATACTGCACATCACCAAAAGAACACCATACCCACAGTGAAGCATGGTGGTGGCAGCATCATGCTTTGAGGCTGTTTATCTGGGGCCTTAGTTAAGCTAGAGGGAATTATGAACAGTTCCAAATCCCAGTCAATATTGGCACAAAAATTTCAGGCTTCTGCTAGAAAGCTCAACATGAAGAGGAACTTCATCTTTCAGCATGACAACGACCCAAAGCATACATCCAAATCAAGGAATGGCTTCACCAGAAGAAGATTAAAGTTTTGGAATGGCCAAGCCAGAGCCCAGACATGAATCTGATTGAAAATCTGTGGGGTGATCTGAAGAGGGCTGTGCACAGGAGATGCCCTCGCATTCTGACAGATTTGGAGTGTTTTTGCAAAGAAGAGTGGGCAAATCTTGCCAAGTGTAAATGTGCCATGCAAATAGACTCATACTCAAAAAGACTGAGTGCTGTAATAAAATCAAAAGGTGCTTCAACAAAGTGTTAGTTTAAAAGTGTGCACACTTATGCAACCATATTATTTTATTTTTATATTTTTTCTTCCCTCTACCTAAAAGATTTCAGTTTGTTTTTCAATTAAGTTGTACAGTTTATAGGGCACATTAAAGATGGAAAAAGTTCTGAAATTATTTATCTTTGTCTCATTTTGTCTACTGTATATCTTATGTTTCCATGTCAGTTAATAATTGTTTCATTTTTTTTGTAATCTTAATTTGACACTGAACTTTGAAGGGTCTGTATACTATTGTAACTCTAGTTCATCTAGAATGCAAAAACAAAGAGACTTTGTAAATTGTCTTATTTAAAATACATACTGATATCAATCTGAAGCTACTATGTAGATCTATGTGTATCTATGGTTGCAGACTAAGAACAGAAACTATGTTAAGTTTTCTCTCTGCCTATTCATTTCATTTTGCCAATCTACAGACAGTAGGCCACTAGGTCAACAGTATTGCTGCGTGCACACAACCATACACTTTTCTGAATTTCAAAGTTGTTTTATTTAACTGCATTGGAGGAATCAAAACATATTTTTAAATGAGAAAATAACCTCAGTTGACCTTGGAACTTATAGGATTTTGGTACCTTGATTAGTATACTTGATTAATACCAGATAACATATGTATAAAGATTACATGGTTATTGGCAACAATATGATAATTTTTGAATTCTTCTTGTTCATGGTGTGAGGCAGTGACAAGCCTCATATACTGTATGAGGGAAGATATGTGTCTCCTCGAATGGTGCAGGAAACCTATTAGGGGAGATGTATGTTATGGTTTTATGGTTTTCCCCGCGATCCACTCCAGGTTTCACAGGTGACCCATGTCCACGGTTCTCATTTAAAAGTCAGCAGCAATCCTCAGGTGGGGGAAGCCTGGGGAGAGATACATTATGCCCAGAGAACAGACCTGCGTGACATGATTAAAGGGTTTCTGTCATCGCTCACCTGCTGCTGTCCTTCACTCACTGCGCCTAATACTAAAATGGATGGCGCAGGCGCGGGATTTGCAGGGCATGGAGGAGACCGAGGATGTCAATAACCTTTACAAGGGCGTGCCAAATAGTGAGAGGACGGAGCCTCTAGGTGCTGCAGAAATGCCCCACTAGCACCTAGAGGCTCATTTGCATATTATAAAAGTCATTATTTAGCACGAATAGTGGTAGGCAGGGAGATATAAGTCATACAGTTATGTTCTGCTGACATTAGCACATCGCTAATGTCAGCCAGTTACATAACGATTTTCTGATGACAGAAACCCTTTAAAGGCTTGGTAACTGTCAGACCGCAAGGTTGAGTGAAGCTGAATTCCACAGTGTGAACAGTGAGCTAGAGGTGAGTTAGGGAAAACCTCTCTATAGTGAGCGCCTGGCCGTTGAAGGATTTATTGTTTTGTGTTGATGTAACACATTGTGATATGAAGCTGCAGCTTCATTGTACCAAGTGATGCCAATCTTGGAAGTGTAATGTGCTGTGTGACAAATAAAGCACTGTTTGAGTTTGAAAACCCCTGGTTGACGAGAAGTTTGTCATTGCCTACCCCCTGAGAGAGAGCGATCCCTTGCAATGGTCATACTGCTCTGAACACATTGGGCATTAATATTAAAGATGTCTTCCAAAGTGGGTTAAATGCACTGTCCAATACCAAAATACACTTGATAAGCACCTTCATTATGAAAAGATTTGGGAATTACCATCACCCAGGATTATGACGTGTACTATTTGTTAATGTTGTTTCTCTGTGCAGTTTAGGGCATATTAGGGCAGCACGGTGGTTCAAGGCTAGCTGGTGTCTTGCAGTGCTGGCGTCCTAGGTTCAAATCCGACCAATGACAACATCTGCTTGGAGTTTGCATGGGTATCCTCTGAGTACTCTGGTTACCCCTCACTCACCAAAGGCATACTGATAAGGAATTTAGATTGCGAGCCCCACTGGTGAGAGTGAGTGATAATAATGTCTGTATAGTGATATGGAATATGTCAATGCTATATACAATAAGTAAGCAAAATAAATATGTTTATTCAGCTTTATGCAGAGGCTCCACTTCATAGAATTTCAGGCTGTAGACAGTGTGTAGTAGGCTTATCTCTCTGCTGTCTGGTTCTCCTTCTAATTCACTCTCCCTTTACCACTGCCAGCTCCATCCAAGTAGCATAATTTATATTTCTACCCACACTTAGTCTCATTGCTTCCCCTGCTCAACCCCTCAAACCCACTCTGTCCGAACTATAGTATTCATACCTCAGTCATATGCACAGGTTGGAAAGACCAATGCTTACACTCCACTGTCTCTGTTAGACAGCAGTGAACCTGTGAACTAGACGTCATTGGTGTCAGGTGAAGCAGTGACATCACAGGTCATGTGATAATTTTGGTACAGTGATTGCTTTACAAAATTAATGTGGGCAGCACAGGAAGATAGATGGTCGAAGAAAAACAAAAAAACTTGGACAACTCTATGAGGCTTGTCGGAGATAGCCGAGTACACGTTCTTGGCTATCTCTGGTAGCCCCATTGAGTTAAATGGGACATCAGACATGCATGCTCCATTCAAACAGGGAAACACAAACCCCTGTTCTAGTGATTGGTGTGGGCCTCAATGGTTGGACCCCCCTAGAGTAGACACATCCTTTATCTTGTGAATAGGAGGTAAGTTGTTGTCATGACATGAGACAACCCTTTAAACAATTAGAATACTTTCAGAAAATCTTCTGACTCTTTCACCATTTTTAAATTTTGCAGTGTGTTGCGGCTGGGTGCTAATATAAAAAAAAATCCAGTTTTCCCTATCATTCTGCACTCAGTACCACATAATGACAAATGAAAACTTAATGATTAAAATCTTTGCTAATTTAGTGAAAAGGAAAATAATATATTGCATTAAAATAAGTATTCAGACACTTTATTCAATACTTAGCTGAAGCACCTTTAGCAGTAGAGATGGCCTTGCGGTTTGCCCGGCGGTCGATTCTCTGTGAACTTTGCTTGTTCGCGATTCGCCGAACATGCGAACATATGGCGATGTTCGCATGTGCCATATTCTTTTGCATTGCACCATACTTTGACCCATGACACATCTATCAGGTGGGACAGGACAGACAATTGAGACGTTTCAGCACATGGACACTCCCCCACCCTATAACAGAACTAGACGTCATTGGTGTCGGGTGAAGCAGTGACATCACAGGTCATGTGATAATTTTGGTACAGTGATTGCTTTACAAAATTAATGTGGGCAGCACAGGAAGATAGATGGTCGAAGAAAAACAAAAAAACTTGGACAACTCTATGAGGCTGGTCGGAGATAGCCGAGTACACGTTCTTGGCTATCTCTGGTAGCCCCATTGAGTTAAATGGGTCATCAGACATGCATGCTCCATTCAAACAGGGAAACACAGACCCCTGTTCTAGTGATTGGTGTGGGCCTCAATGGTTGGACCCACCTAGAGTAGGCACATCCTTTATCTTGTGAATAAGAGGTAAGTTGTTGTCATGAGACAACCCTTTAAACAATTAGAATACTTTCAGAAAATCTTCTGACTCTTTCACCATTTTTACATTTTGCAGTGTGTTGCGGCCGTGTGCTAATATAAAAAAAATCCAGTTTTCCCTATCATTCTGCACCCAGTACCACATAATGACAAATGAAAACTTAATGATTAAAATCTTTGCTGAATTAATGAAAAGGAAAATAATATATTGCATTAAAATAAGTATTCAGACACTTTATTCAATACTTAGTTGAAGCACCTTTAGCAGTAGAGATGGCCTTGCGGTTTGCCCGGCGGTCGATCCTCTGTGAACTTTGCTCGTTCGCGATTCACCGAACATGCGAACATATGGCGATGTTCGCATGTGCCATATTCTTTTGCATTGCACCATACTTTGACCCATGACACATCTATCAGGTGGGACAGGACAGACAATTGAGACGTTTCAGCACATGGACACTCCCCCACCCTATAACAGAACCTCATTTGGCAGCCATTTTACATTCTATGTTTTGCCAGTGTAAGGAGAGGTTGCTTTGTGGAGCAGGGACAGACTGTTAGGGACACCAAATGGAAGCTAATAGGGCCACAAAAGTACTTTTAAGGGCTGGTATGGGTGTGCTATCGATAGGTGTGATATACTGAGGGGTGTGATATACTTATAATATACTTTCTATCATACAAGCATTATTGGAAAAACTATTTGCAACGAGTGTAATATACCTGTTGCCCCCGAAAAAACTGATTGAGGGGTGCGATATACCTGCTTCCACAAAATACTGATTGAGGGGTGCGATATACCTGCTTCCACCAAATATTGATTTAGGGGTTCTATATACCTGCTTCCACAAAATACAGATTAAGGGGTGCGATATACCTGCTTCAACAAAATACTAATTAAAATGTTTTTATATACCTCCTTCCACAGAATAATGATTGAAGGGTGCCTGCTTCCACCAAATATTGATTCAGGGATTCTATATACCTGCTTCCACAAAATACTGATTAAGGGGATTGATATGCCTGCTTCCACAAAATACTGATTTAGGGGTTTGATATACCTGCTTCCACAAAATACTGATTGAGGGGTGCGATATAACTGGTTCCTCAAAATACTAAATAAGGGGTTTGATATAACTGCTTCCACAAAATACTGAATAAGGAGTTTGATATACCTGCTTCAACAAAATATTGAATAAGGAATTGATATACCTGCTTCCACAAAATATAGATTGAGGGTTGCAATATACTTGCTTCTACCAAATATTGATTAAGGTGTTCTATATACCTGCTTCCACAAAAACTGACTAAGGGGATTGATATACCTGCTTCCAGTAAAAATTAATTGAGGCCTACGATACACCTGCTTCCACAAAATACTGATTGAGTAGAGTTGAGCGGACATCTGAATGTTAGGGTTCGACGGGTTCGGCCGAACTTCGGAAAAAAGCTCGAGTTCGGGACCCAAACTTGACCCGAACTTGACCCCGAACACCATTGAAGTCAATGGGGACCCAAACTTTGGAGCACTAAAATGGCTGTAAAAATGTCAAGGAAAGGGCTAGAGGGCTGCAAATGGCATCAAAATGTGGTTAAGAGCATGGCAAGCGCTCTGCAAACAAATGTGGATAGGGAAATTACTTTAAATAACATAAAATAAGTAAAAATAAAGAAATAATAATCTTGATCTAGGAGGACGAAGTCTATATGGAGTAGGAGGTTTAGGAGGCGGTGGATGTGGCGGTGTAGGTGGAAGCGGCGGTGGAGGAGAAGGAGGTAGCCTACACTGCTTTTTGGTTTTAAATTTATTTATATTTTTTTAAATTAGGGTACCCCCCAAAACATTGGGAAATATAACCTGTGATAACCCCCTGCAGTCATGCTAAACACACGTTCAGACAATACACTGGCTGCAGGGCAGGCCAGCACCTCCAAGGGGTAAAGGGCAAGCTCAGGCCATGTGCCCAATTTGGAGACCCAGAAGTTGACACCCCTGTCAGTCAGTTCGCGTAGGCGTGTGCACACTTACTGCCCCACAATGTTGCACGTCCCGTGATGTTCACGATCCAATTTATTATCTGCTCTATCAACTTTCGATGCTCTTTTCTGCACCTAACATGGTGATCACGGGTGGTGGAGAATTAGGGTTCCACGCCGGAGAGGGAGCGTGAGAAAGAGAGACCACATCCAAGGGAGGATTAATTTTTTCAAATTTAAAATTATAGAGTGGAATTATGGGACAAATTATTAAAGCGTAAAAGTGGGACAACTTTTTAAAGTTTAAGCATTGAATGAAAGGATGAGCCGCACATCAATTAATGAAGAATTTATAAAATTTTATTCCCTGTCAACTATGCAGAGCAGGGGTTTCTATCCGGCAAAATTTGAAAAATGTCACCTGACAATGTAATTGACGATTTTTTTAAATTTATGTTCCTGTCACCTATGTAGAGGTGCCCCAGTGACATCCACCATCCATTTTGATATCTTCTCTATCAATGTTCTTTTCTGAACCTACCATGTTGATCACGGTTCTCGGCGAATCACGGTTCCACGCCGGTGAGGGAGCGTGAGAAAAAGAGACCAAATTTAAGGGAGATAAATTTATAAACATTTTTTGGGATCGAGCGGAAATGTGGGAAAAGCTGTTAAATCGCAAATGTGGGACAATTTACAGAAGCCCAAATGTGGGCCAGAAGAGTAAAGTGGAATTATGGGAAAAGTTACTGAGGTGAAAATTTGGGACAAATTACAGAAGCCCAAATGTGGGCCAAAAGAGTAAAGCTGAATTATGGGAAAAGTTATTGAGGCGCAAATGTGGTACAAATTACAGAAGCCCAAATGTGGGCCAAAAGAGTAAAGCGGAAATGTGGGAAAAGCTGTTAAAGCGCAAATGTGGTACAAATTACAGAAGCCCAAATGTGGACCAAAAGAGTAAAGCGGAAATGTGGGACAAAGTATTGAAGCACAAATGTTGGCCAAAAGAGTAAAGCGAAATTGTGGGACAAATTATTGAAGCGCAAATGTGGTAAAACTTGTTAAAGTTTAAGCATTGAATCAAATGAGGTGGCGAGCATCAATTAATGAAGAATGTAACAGAAAAATTTGTGAAATTTATTAACCTGTCTACTTGGTAGAGCAGGGGTCTATGACAGAAAAAAATTGTTTATTGTCACCTGAAAATGTTAAAGAAAAATTATTGAAATTTATTAAGCTGTCAACTAGGTAGAGGAGGGGTATATTACACCCAAAAATATTCGCAAAATCTTATTTTAAACAGTTTTCATGAAGATATTTTAATTGCCACAAAAAAGTTTAATATGTTTGTCCAGGATTTTAAAAAGTCACTACATTGCCTCTCCTGTCTATAGACTGCGTGGTATTATAGTTTGTTCTTATTCAAGTGAATGTGGCTGAACTACAACCCCCTTAGACAAAAATACAATGTAAGGCATTTATTAGTTCTAAAATGTCTGGACCCCAAACAGTCAGATTCTCTGGACTGTTTTTGAATCTGTAATCTAGGCTTAGTAGTGCATTTGTTATTTGCAGAATACATGAACAGTGGACACCTGTTGCTGTCACCAGAGAATATGTTAGGAAAAAACATTAAATTGTGTAAAGGCTCATCTAGTCTTTGATACCTATTAGTGAACATGTGTTTTTCATGCTGTGTCCTCCCCTAGTGGCTGGAGAGGTTAATGCATTAATATAGAGCTTTAGTCACCAGCTGTTAACATTAGACAAAATAAGCAAGCTAAATGGCATTACCGATCTGCGAAAAGGTATATATTGTGCACAATTTTTTTCATAAAGCCAAATAAAGTGCAATTCAGGAATCTGCTGCTTAATGGCATTGTATCAGTCTATTGCACAGTAATTTAGACAATACTGTTAAACGCCTGCACTGATAGAAACAAAGGACTGGATGCAATGAACCATTGCTTCTGATAAACTTGCACGACCAGACGAAATAGCACAACTTAACTTACCATTGATGGTTTTATATTACTCATCACTGCAACTTTAAAGTTCTCAGTCAGGAGATGCTTCACTGAATACAAAATGAGATGCCCTGTTTTTTTGCGATTACTGTTTGATCATAGACATTGCTATGGGGAAGGTCATCAATGCAGACAGAAAAGAGTAAAGACACTAGCAGAGCGGCCATAATAAGCAATGCTGAAGTAAAGTACTGTAGAAAGAGATTCCTAGAGCTGCCACACACATTCCCAGGTTACTTTTATGTGAACAATACAATTTAGACACTGCAGAAGCTTATTTTTTTTATTCTTTAGAAATTGTAACTCCATTTATTGAGCATTAATAACCGAATCTACCGACAAGTTGTTAAAGACTACAGATTCTAAAATCCAACGGCAGCGAATGTCAAGTATAAAAGGGTTGCTCAATTTAATCCTTTATTTGTTAGAAATGTCACATAATGTTAATGTGACCACAGCATGATGGTCAGCTGTTTGTCCTGGATTCACTTTATCTGACTCCCTGGTATGGTTTATTTAGCATAATCCAGCCATTGATGTAATAAGATGGGTTCACCAGAGAAGGAAGCAATTAGCTCTCTGTCCTGGCTCATAAAAGGGGTTCTGAGTGGGGGCCCCTCCAATATGTCTATATGCCTTAACCAGGCAATTGAATAGAGGTTATCCTTTTGGGTCAACCCTTTACTATTGCTTAGCACTGCCCTCACAATTATTGTGACTAAAATAGATAAATAGGGGGTAATTTATCAATCTGAAATACGCCTTAATTAGGCATATTTCAGGCGCAGATTGCGGCGCAGCAGCTAGTGGCTGCCATACTTTAGCTGCAAGGAAGATTTAAACATAATATTCTATACTATATTAAACCCTTAAGGACCACCAATACCTCTTTTAATGGTGGTATTGGCTAACAATAGAGTTGAGCAAACCCGAACTGTAAAATTCGGGTTCGTACCGAACTTTAGGTTTTTCGGCACCCGGACCCGAACCCGACCATTTACGTAAAAGTTCGGGTTCGGTGTTCAGCGATTTTTATGGAGCTTTTTGAAAGGCTGCAAAGCAGCCAATCAACAAGCGTCATACTACTTGCCCCAAAAGGACCTCACAGCCATGCCTACTATTGGCATGGCTGTGATTGGCATGTGACCCAGCCTCTATTTAAGCTGGAGTCACTTAGCGCCGCCCGTCACTCTGCTCGGATTAGTGTAGAGAGAGGCTGCAGCTGCTGTGAGGGAGAGATCAGGGAGCGATCTTATCAAGAACTGGTTTCTGTATTCAGCGATCTACAGAAAAAAGTGTTTTGTGGGTGCAGTGCACAATTTTTTTAAGCCTGCCCTGAGCCAACTACTGCTGAAAACAAACTTTTTTTTCTTCATTTCATCGATATCAAAACCTGATCGGCAGCCATTTTATGCAACGATAGTGCACCAGCCTAGGCTATCTGCAAGTCCAGAAATACAGCTTTGGCAAACTGGGGTGAAAAAAACCTCTAATATACTGCACATCTGGGATTAGATAAGCATAAGTGACTGTCACATTTAGGACAGAAATACAGCTTTTTGGTTAGAGTGAAAAAACCCTCTAATATTGTCACGACCGCTATCCCAGCAGCAGTCGTGTCGCACCAGACGGAGGGGAAGGGGGACCCTTATCTACGGATGGGAATAGTATGGCCACCCCTGACTAACCCTAAGCTGGCACCTGTTTGCCCTGATACCCTAGACGGGGTGTTAACCCATGCGGCGAGCAGGATGCCTAAACCCTCAGTCACCCTAACAAGCCTAGAGTGGGGAAAGGCCGATGGGAGCACTAGTCACCCTCACTCATGTCTAGGAGAACAGCAGGGGAAGACAGCAACAAACAAACTATAGCAGAGAAAGACTTATCCAGTCACGAGCAGAGAAGGCGATCCCAATCACGACAGTCCACGCCGGACAAGAGCTCCACAGCAACACCATCAAACGATCTCCTTCAAAGGTCAGAATAGAACTGGAAGTAAGGACTATATCTGGCAATGACTGCAAGTGAAACTGAAACTAATATAGTAGCTGGGAGTGGCAGACAGGACTCACCTGAGAAGGATGTCTACAAACTCCCAGTCAGGACAAAAAGGTTCACAAGGCAAAACCCGGATGACATACCCTGAACCATGGAGCAAACTCACAAGCTATCGCGAGAAGCAAGTCGCTGCGACCTTCTCCTCCCAGACCTGTCTGGATCAGTCACAGTCGTGACAAATATACTGCACATCTGGGATTACACCTGCATAAGTGATTGTCACATTTAGGCCAGAAAAACATCTTTTTGGTTACTGGGGTGAAAAAACCCTCTCATATACTGCACATCTGGGATTACACATACATAAGTGACTGTCCCATTTAGGACAGAAATACAGCTTTTTGGTTAGGGTGAAAAAACCCTCTAATATACTGCACATCTGGGATTACACGTGCATAAGTGACTGTCACATTTAGGCCAGAAATACATCTTTTTGGTTACTGCGGTGAAAAAAGCATCTCATATACTGCACATCTGGGATTACACGTGCATAAGTGACTGTGACATTTAGGACAGAAATTCAGCTTTTTGGTTAGGGTGAAAAAACTCTCTTATATACTGCACATCTGGGATTAGACAAGCATAAGTGACTGTCACATTTAGGCCATAAATACGGCTTTTTGGTTACTGTGGTGAAAAAAGCCTTTAATATATTGCACATCTGGGATTACACGTGCATAAGTGACTATCACATTTAGGACAGAAATACAGCTTTTTGTTTAGGGTGAAAAAACCTTCTAATATACTGCACATCTGGGAATACACTTGCTTAAGTGACTGTCACATTTAGGCCATAAATACAGCTTTGGCATACTGGGGTTGAAAAAAGCCTCTCAAATACTGCACATCTGGGATTACACATGCATAAGTGACTGTCACATTTAGGACAGAAATACATCTTTTTGGTTAGGGTGAAATAACCCTCTAATATATTGCACATCTGGGATTACACCTGCATAAGTGACTGTCACATTTAGGCCATAAATACGGCTTTGGCATACTGGGGTGAAAAAAGCCTCTCATATACGACACATCTGGGATTACACGTGCATAAGTGACTGTCACATTTAGGACAGAAATACAGAGTGCAATACCCTACATCAGGGTTTATATTGGTGGTTAATTATTTTTAACATACTTAACCACTTTTTACTTTGCTTTGTGAATGCTAACTATGAGGCAAACATCCAATAAGGGACGCGGTCATGGTCGTGGTGGTGGTGTTGGTGGAGCCTCTGGTGCAGGGAGAGGACGTGGCCGTTCTGCTACAGCTACACGTACTACTGAACCTACTACCTCAGGTCCCAGTAGCCGCCAGAATCTACAGCGATATTTGGTCAGGCCTAATAACGTTCTAAGGATGGTAAGGCCTGAGCAAGTACAGGCGCTAGTCAATTGGGTGGCCGACAGTGGATCCAGCACGTTCACATTATCTCCCACCCAGTCTTCTGCAGAAAGCGCACAGGTGGCGCCTGAAACCCATGCCCATCAGTCTGTCACATCACCCCTGTGCATATCGGGGAACCTGTCTGAGCCTCAAGTCATGCAGCAGTCTCTTATGCTGTTTGAAGACTCTACTGGCAGGGTTTCCCAAGGGCATCCACCTAGACCTTCCCTAGGGGTGGAAGACATAGAATGCACTGACGCACAACCACTTATGTTTCCTGATGAGGACATGGGAATACCACCTCAGCACGTCTCTGATGATGATGAAACACAGGTGCCAACTGCTGCGTCTTTCTGCAGTGTGCAGACCGAAAAGGAGGTCAGGGAGGAAGACTGGGTGGAAGACGATGCAGGGGACGATGAGGTCCTAGACCCCACATGGAATGAAGGTCGTGCCACTGACTTTCAGAGTTCGGAGGAAGAGGCAGTGGTGAGACCGAGCCAACAGCGTAGCAAAAGCGGGAGCAGGGTGCAAAAGCAGAGAAGCCGCCGCCAAAACAGTTTGCCTGCTACTGGCCACCGTCAATAGGGACCGAGCACACCAAAGGCAGCTTCAAGGAGTTCCCTGGCATGGCACTTCTTCACACAATGTGCTGACAACAAGACCAGAGTGGTTTGCACGCTGTGCCATCAGAGCCTGAAGGGAGGCATTAACGTTCTGAACCTTAGCACAACCTGCATAACCAGGCATCTACATGCGAGACACGGGCTGCAGTGGAGTAAGCACCTTCAAAACCAAGAAAGGGCTCAGGCCCCTCCTGCTCCCATCTTCTGCTGCTGCCTCAGCCTCTTCCTCCGCCTCTGGAGGAACATTGGCACCTGCCGCCCAGCAAACAGAGGATGTGCCACCAACAACACCACCTTCGTCACCAAGCATCTCCACCATGTCACACGGAAGTGTTCAGCTCTCCATCTCACAAACCTTTGAGAGAAAGCATAAATTCCCACCTAGCCACCCTCGATCCCTGGCCCTGAATACCAGCATTTATAAACTGCTGGCCTTTGAAATGTCATTCAGGCTGGTGGTGACGGACAGCTTCAACAGCTCATGTCACTTGCTGTCCCACAGTACGTCGTTCCCAGGCGCCACTACTTCGCCAGGAGAGCCGTGCCCTCCCTGCACAACCAAGTATCGGATAAAATAAAGTGTGCACTGCGCAACGCCATCTGTGGCAAGGTCCACCTAACCACAGATACGTGGACCAGTAAGCACGGCCAGGGACGCTATATCTTTCTAACTGCACACTGGGTAAATGTAGTGGCGGCTGGGCCCCAGGCGGAGAGCTGTTTGGCGCACGTCCTTCCGCCGCCAAGGATCGCAGGGCATCATTCTTTGCCTCCTGTTGCCTTCTCTTCCTACTCGGCTTCCTCCTCCTCTTCTTCCACCTCCTCATCCGGTCAGCGACAGACCTTCACCACAAACTTCAGCACAGCCTGGGGTAAACGTCAGCAGGCCGTTATGAAACTGATGTGTTTGGGGACAGGTCCCACACTGCGCAGGAGTTGTGGGGGGTATAGAACAACAGACCGACGAGTGGTTGCTGCCAGTGGGCCTCAAGCCCGGCCTGGTGGTGTGCGATAATGGGCAAAATCTCGTTGCAGCTCTGGGACTAGCCGGTTTGATGCACATCGCTTGCCTGGCACATGTGCTGAATTTGGTTGTGCAGAAATTCACAACTATCCCGACATGTCTGAGCTGCTGCATAAAGTGCGGGCCGTCTGTGCGCGCTTTCGGCGTTCTCACCCTGCTGCTGCTCGCCTGTCAGCGCTGCAGCGTAACTTTGGCATTCCCGCCCACCGCATCATATGCGATGTGCCCACCAGGTGGAACTCCACCTTGCACATGCTGGAGAGACTGTGCGAGCAGCAGCAGCCCATAGTGGAGCAGGCCACAGCTGCAGCATGCACGGGTGAGTCGCACTGCGGAACAGCACCACTTCACCACCAATGACTGGGCCTCCATGCGAGACCTGTGTGCCCTGTTGCGCTGTTTCAAGTACTCCACCAACATGGCCAGTGGCGATGACGCCGTTATCAGCGTTACAATACCACTTCTATGTCTCCTTGAGAAAACACTTAGGGCGATGATGGAAGAGGATGTGGCCCAGGACGAGGAGGAGGAAGAGGGGTCATCTATAACACTTTCAGGTCAGTCTTTTAGAAGTGCCTCAGAAAGAGGATTTTTGCAACAGCAGAGGCCAGGTACAAATTTGGCCAGCCGGGGCCCACTACTGGAGGACGAGGAGGAGGAGGATTGGGATGAAGCATGTTCACAGCGGGGTGGCATCCAACGCAGATCGGGCTCATCACTGGTGCGTGGCTGGGGGGGTACGGAGGACGCAGACGATACGCCTCCCACAGAGGACAGCTTGTCCTTACCTCTGGGCAGCCTGGCACACATGAGTGACTACATGCTGCTGTGCCTGCGCAACGACTGCAGAGTTGCCCACATTTTAACGTGTGCTGACTACTGGGTGGCCACCCTGCTGGATCCCCGTTACAAAGACAATGTGCCGTCCTTAATTCCCTCACTGGAGCATGATCGGAAGATGCGCGACTACAGGCGCACGCTGGTAGACGTGCTCCTGAGAGCATTCCCGACTGATGCCGGGGGACAAGTGGAAGCACAAGGCGAAGGCAGGGGAGGAGGAAGAGGTTGCCAACGCAGCTGTCTCAGCGCCAGCACCTCAGAAGGCAGGGTTAGCATGGCCAACATGTGGAAAAGCTTTGTCACCTCGCCGCAACAACCGGCCCCAACTTCTGATATGGAGCATCTTAGCAGGAGGCAGCATTTGAACAACATGGTGGAACAGTACCTGTGCACACGACTACACGTACTGACTGATGGTTCTGCCCCATTCAACTTATGGGTCTCCAAATTGTCCACATGGCCAGAGCTTGCCCTGTATGCCTTGGAGGTGCTGGCCTGCCCTGCAGCCAGTGTACTCTCTGAACGTGTATTTAGCATGGCAGGAGGCGTCATTACAGACAGACGCAGCCGCCTGTCCACAGCCAACGTGGACAAGCTCACGTTCATTAAAATGAACCAGGCTTGGATCCCACAAGACTTGTCTGTACCTTGTGCAGAATAGACATTTATACCATCATTAAACATACATTATTGTACTCAAGTCAAGTGCAATGATTCTTTGTTTTATTTATTTTTTATTTGGCCCAATATTTTGGGGGCTACCTACCCAATAAAAAAAAAAAAAAAAAAAACATTGTTGGCTACCTGTTCCTCCTCCATTGCTGCCTCCACCTACAACACCTCATTCACCGCCTCCTCAACCTCTGACTCCATATCCACCCCCTTCTCTGAGTTGCAGGTTAATAATTTGTAATTTTTAGTTATTTTATTTTATTTTAAATTATTTCCCTATCCACATTTGTTTGCAGAGCAGTTGTCATGCTCTTAAGCACATTTTACTGCCTTTTACATCCCTCTAGCCTTTTCAAGGACTATTTTAGAGCCATTTTAATTTTAAAAAAGTGGCAATTTTAGTGCCCTAAATTGAAAAAAAAAATCTTATTTTCAATTGTCGGATGACATTTTACCATTTTTGGCGTATACAAACCCCTGCTGTGCCTGGGTGACAGAGGCCTAAATCTCTCAAAATCCTCTGTTGTATTGCTGGGTGACATGAACCCCCTTTTGCCGTGAATGAACCCCTGCTCTGCATTGCTGACAGGGGCCTAAATATCTCAAAATCCTCTGTTGTATTGCTGGGTGACATGAACCCCCTTTTGTCGTGAATGAACCCCTGCTCTGAATTGCTGACAGGGGCCTAAATCTCTCAAAATCCTCTGTTGTATTGCTGGGTGACATGAACCCCCTTTTGAAGTAAATGAACCCCTGCTGTGCCTGGGTGACAGGGGCCTAAATCTCTCAAAATCCTCTGTTGTATTGCTGGGTGACATGAACCCCCTTTTGCCGTGAATGAACCCCTGCTCTGCATTGCTGACGGGGAACTAAATTTAGTGAAAACATCTGTTACTGATCGGAAAATGCGCGACTACAAGCGCACGCTGATGATAGCATTCAACCTGACAGCGGGGGCACAGTGGAAGCACAAGGCCAAGGCAGAGGAGGAGGAAGAGGTCGCCAACCCAGCTGGGGCACCACCAGCACCTGAGAAGGCAGGGTTAGCATGGCCTAAATGTGGAAAAGCTTTGTCAGCCTTGGAGGTGCTGACCTGCCCTGCAGCCAGTGCATAGTGTGAACGTGTGTTTAGCACGGCAGAGAGCATTATCACAAGCCACAGCCAATGTGGACAAGCTTACGTTTATTAAAATGAACCAGGCATGGATCCCACAGGACTTGTCCGTACCTTGTGCAGAATAGACATTTATACCAGCCTCAACCATCCAATCTTGTACTTAAGTGCACTTAGTCTTAGGTTATTTTGTTATATGTCCCAATATTTTGGGGGATACCCCAATTTAAAAATAAAAAATAACACAAATCAGTGTTGGCTACCTATTCCTCCTTCACTGCCGCTTCCACCTACACCGCCACATCAACCTACACCGCCACATACACCCATCCACCTCCTCCTCAACCTCCTACTCCTAAATCCAGATTGTTATTTAAAAAATTTCTGTATTTTATGTTATTTTAAGTCTTTTCCCTATCCACATTTGTTTGCAGAACAGTTGCCATGCTCTTAAGCACATTTTGATGCCATTTGCAGCCCTCTAGCCCTTTCCAGGACTATTTTAGAGCCATTGTAGTGACCAAAAGTTCAGGTCCCCATTGACTTCAATGGGATTCGGGTTCGGGGTCAAGTTCGGGTCCCGAACCCGAACTTTTTTTTCAAGTTCGGCCGAACCCGAACATCCAGGTGTCCGCTCAACTCTAGTTAACAACGTTATCATTGACAGTGTGTTGGTAAGTCATTTTTGTTGTCAATGGTCAACCATTATCTACTTGTCTAAATAAGTCTTTAGCCTGTGCACCAACACATACAGCATCACCTCGAGAAAAATGTCAAAATTTAACTACTTACTATGTGTTTAACTCCTTTGCGTTCTGGAAGAATTTTCATTTTTGCATTTTCCCTTTTGTTCCCTATCTTCCCATAGGCATAAATTTTAGTTTTTTGTTCACATAGCCGTATTTTTCAAGACAAGTTGTACTTTCTAGTGTCGCCATTTAATATTGCCTACAATGTAGTGGGAAGCAGTAAAAAAAAAATTCCCAATGCAAAATGCAAAGTAAGCAAATAAGTAAAACAAATGCCATGAGAGCTACTATAGGCTGCTCACTCTTTCCTACCATCAAAAAGAGGTAACCCTGTATTGGCTCAAAAAAGAAAACAGAGTTGTAATGTGTATAAGGCCTTATTTTCATTAGTAGCCCCTGTATAATGTGCACGCACGCAGACAATAAAAATTGGATATTTCTAAAATGGCAGGCACCATGGCAGTAAGATTTAACTAAGTAAAAATCTAAAACATATAAAATAAATTATTATTGTACTATTTATTAGAGTTGAGCACGAATATTTTAATAGCAAATTTTTATCGTGAATATCGCCACTTCGAGAATTTGCAAATTTTTAGAATATAGTGCTATATATTCGTTATATCGAATATTCGGCATTTTTTTCCATCTGAACACATGATTCCTCTCTGCTTCTTGCTTGTGGGCCAATGAGAAGGAAGCAATGTCAAGTTCACAACAATACTTAGTGCACCAATCAGTAATCTGTAGTCAGAACTGCTAAAATGTGAAGCTGCCGATTAGCGCAATCGTGAATATATTGGAGCACTTGACTCTCTCTGCATATAAAGCTATTGTAATGTTTTGCCATGCCAACCATTTTCTCCAGTCTCAGGAGAAACTCATGAAACTTCTAGCAGCTTGAAAAATGTTGCCAAAGTGACCCACGCCTGTATTTCGAGTTACAAATTTGCATTATGCGATTTTTACATTGCCGATTTTTCGCATTCAACAAAATAATTTTGAATTCTCGTCATTCGCGAATATATGACAAATATTCTACAAAATATTTGTGAAATATCGCAAATTTGAATTTAGCCCCTGCCGCTCATCACTACTATTTATATGATATATTATATTGTTTCTACTGAATAGAAATACAATAAAACCTGAGACCATCTCAAAAAGGTCTTTAAATGATCCAGAAAATGTCATTAAAAATAAAGTAGTAACAGCAAAATTCTCACAGATATTTATGTGATTGTCTTATTTAGCTAGCCCATTCAGATAAATGAAACATCATTTCAGTTGTAGAATCTATAAACGCATCTATACACATCTATAAAACTCTTTTTGTTACTGCTTTTTCCATCACAATTTTACTAATGAGAACAAGACCGCAGTGGTTTATATAAAATGGCAACAGAATTTGATTATGAGTAATTCTCACTGAATCTACATTTAATAATACAAATCCCCTGAATGCTTTTGCTAGTCATGCAAAAAATGGATTTGTCTCGGTTTCTTCTTAAGGTCCTTAAATGTCCCCATATACTTTAGGCTATTGTCAACCAAACCTGCATTTTTTATGAGATCGGCCAACAATCTAATGTGTATGGCAGGCTCCCAACTTCAGCAGATATTTTTGTTCTGCTTCCTCTCCCTATATTGAAGATACTGTACCTACATCCTCCACCGCGCTGATCATGTATGTGTTTGGTGGAGTCAGGAGAGATAGCCTGTTGGCCAAATAAGCATTCGGATGACAGCTATTTAGGTGTCACCTGTAATGCCACATCATTATGTGGTGAGTTCCCAGAGTACACAAGTGAAATAGTTTATTTGATAAGTTCATATATTACTGCAAATTTTAGATTTTTTTTGCTATTTACTATTGTAAAGCTAGTTTATTTTTTACGACCTAATGAAGTAACTGTGTCTCTAAAACAAGACTAAGAACGTTACTGTAAAATAGTCCTTATTCACTCATCCATATCAGTTTTTGCATCCCAGTTTTGCATCTGCAAAGATCAGAGTTCAGGACATGTTTCCATTTATTTTTCACAGTGTTTGATTCAGTTTGGCCAAAAATAGCAACCCTTTTTTTAAACCTTTTAAATATCTTTCTTTGCAATGGGTCAGTGAAAAGTGAAACAGAATGCAGATGACATCTGCGCTCTGTCCGTCTTTTCAGGACCTGTTGCCTGGGGTGTCTTTGTTTCACCTTATGGACCAAAGTAGTGCAGGTCAATATGCTGAAGAGAATTCCAGTCATATAACCATTGGTTGGTCTGGGAAATGCTTCAGTCACACAGTCACACAGATTGTGTTTCATGGACTAAATATGCTTGTCTGAATCTGCCCTTAAGGCCTTGTTACATGGAATGATTATCTGGAACAAACGTTACCAATGCTTGTTCCCATATTTGGCCCGTGTAAAGATGCTGTCGTGGATTAACCGACAAGTAGATGTTGGTTGTCTGATAAAGACCACAGCTGCCTATCTTCCCTATTAGGGTCATTGCATACATATTTTGCACTGCCATATTATACCACTAAAAAAAGCTAGTGTATTCTCTATACCACGTGATGTTTTTCTTATAATCTCCATCTGGTGTACAGGACATTTTAGAGAAAATGAACATTGGATACATGTCACTATATTAGCGTTCCATTTGCTGATAGTAATAACATGAACTATGGATACAGTATGTGTGGACCTTGGTTCCCTCAATGGTATCCCATTATGTCTGTTTCACAACTGCCTTGACTTTCTGGAGAACCCAAGGTCATATTATTGTTTTCCTCTCAAGACTTTCTTTACAGTATAAAATACACTGTCCTCCCGGGTAAGGAGGATCTATTATTCTTGGTACTCTTCACATATGCTATGCCATCATGGTGTTTTGTTGTCATATGTAGGATTAGCTACTATGATAATTTATCTTACTTTATACATGTATCATCCTATTATGCATTTTGTACTGTGCACACTCACAATTTTGAATCTGTCTACTGTAATTGACATTTTGATCATAGAATAGAATCATAAGACCTCCAAGTCAATATTATCTTGTGCATCAACATGTTTTAATTACTTTGCATGTGTTAATTTCAACTATTTTATATTGCTGGCAATGGTCTTACTAAGTGTTCATTGACATTAATATTACTAAATTCCATATCCTTTATTGAACTTTAGATCACAGTGTTGTGGAAGGTTTTAGGTTGCTATACACATCAGAAACAACTAAGCGTATATCACAAAGGGACAACCTTTCCAACATAGACAAATACACACTGACTGGATATAAAGTATTGAGTGTCAAGGGCTTGGAATTATGATGAGCTTTGAAAGTTTCAGGACTGCAAAGAAATGATGATAAAGTGACCACCAGGGAAGAAGTGAGTGCTAAGAAATTATATATTTTTTTTTACTAGTTACCTTTTAAGTACACATTTATATCAGTCAAAGCTAGCTCTATATCCGATGCAACATTGCCTTTTACAACAGACATTGTATAGCCAAAAGCAGCTTGATCTGTTGCCTGGAGGACAATTTAAACCCCTGCCAATGAAGCCCACAGCAAAAAGCATGAACATGAGCAAGACATTGTATACTGCATATTGATTTATACCATATCTAACAGATCACAAAAGCAGCACAAAGCTTTAAATGTCTTGTGGCTCAACTCACATTATGTGTTTTATGTGGTTTTAAAATAAAATGAAACTGATGGGGCAGTGTTGTGGGCATAGTCAGGCTATGTGTGCAGGGGGAGGAAGAAGCTGTATGTGAGAGAAGAGATGCTTTGCACCGTGGACACTGCATAAAGTGAAAAGGGACATGTTGTGTTAGTATAAGCCATTGTAATAAACATTTCATGATTTTCTTTTATATAATTAGCAATTGAGAAATTGTACAAAAATTCTTTAAAAATGCTTTTAAAAGGGGCATTTTATGACAATATATTTAATTAAAGGAAAAACATCAGAACATTTCATAAAGACTGCTATAGTATGTTCCTATATGTTTTCCTTATTTGTTGGCAGCCCATTACTGTTCACAGAGGATGATGTGCTGCTGATAAACGAGAATTTTTGGCACCAAACAAAAAATGTGACACCCAACAAACTTGTAGACTTCTGTTATGACGGAATGAATAACGGAATGCCTCTAAAGGCATTCTTTTATGCAATCCGTCATGTGATTGCGTTATTGTCCGTGGTAATGGAATCCATAACGCAATTCCCATCATACCACAACCCGAACCAAAAACAAATTTCAAGCAAACAGCAAATCAGCAAGCAAAAAACAGCAAATCTTCCATTGTTACACACTTACAGCACCCGGACAGCACTTATTCCAGGCTGCAGTAGAAACACAGCGCCCAATTATAAATAAAGCCAAGTAATGACCACCATAGAAACCCATATCAGCGGTCATAAAGAGGTTAAGCAACTGCATTTTAGAAACAAAACAAAAAAACATGCTTTTCTACATTTTTTAATCAAATGAATGAAACTAAAATGAAATACATGATACAATATATGTAAAGAACAAAATAGGAAATTATTTTTTCTATTCTGAGTTCAAGATTTAAAGAGAATCTGTCACCAGATTCCAACTGTCTACATAGACACATAGCTGATTAAAGCACTGTTTCTATTTTATTGATTTGAGGCACCATTCTTGAGTTGTAAAACTTTTACTTAATATGAAAATTAAGGCATTTGGAGCAACCAAAGGCCTAATTTTGCACTCAGGCTCTTGTTGCACCCAGGCTCCACTCATTTCTGTAGCCGCCCCCTCCCCTTGCTGATTTGCCATTGCCTTGCCCTGTCAATCAAAGCAGCCGAAGGGGGGGGGGGGTATTGGCCACACAATGAGTGGAGCTGGGGAGAAACAAGAGCAATGTTGATACCTTTGTTGTTCTAGAGGCTTAATTTGCATATTTAAAAAAAGCTTCATAACCTGGTAACAGAGCCTAAGATCAATGAAATAAGAAGATTGGAGGTCATTTATCAAACTGGTGTAAAGTAGAAGTGGCTTAGTTGCTCATTGCAAAAAAAAAAAAAACTGATTACTCCTTTCACTTTCCAAAGGAGCTGTCCAAAAAGAAGGGTGGAATCTGATTGGTTGCTATGGGCAACTAATCCAGTTTTACTTACTTAATTTTGATAAATGAACCCCATTGTTTTAATCAGGTGAACCATAACTATGCATCTATACATAGGTATAGAGACATAGTAGGGAATTTGCTGGTGACAGATTCACTTTAAGTAATTCCAGTATTTAAAAATGAGAAAATCTTTTGGATGGGCACTATCTTTGCCAAGTAAATTTGAATCATCTCTATTACCCTTTAGATATGAATTTTCTTCAAACAAAATTTGGGTAAAGGGCCATCAGTGACTTACCGACAATGTTTATGAGATGCTGTCAATGTTTCAATAACAAAGCATTCACCGTCATTTAAACAGTAGGCAAGATCTTTATCCTTGCAGGGTTTAAAGTGCTCAGACCTCTCCGTAATGTAGGTGGTAGTATCTACAAAGAAAAAAGTAAGAAATACATATTAAAAAACAACATCTAGATAAATCCAGATATAATATCTTTACATAACCTGTTTTTTCACATTTATTTCCACATTTATTTATATACTTGGAAACACACGTTTAAATGTGTATTTGTGGCCAAGACTAGGTGCATTTATCTGCAAAGTACATGGACACTAAACTAGAAAACACAAAAGGATACCAGCCACTGCCTAATCCATTCAACAATATGGGAGTCCATACACAAAGACTGCAATTTATTGATAAGCCTTCTATGTGGGACAGTATCAAAAGCCTTACTAAAGTCCAGATAAGTGATGTCTACTGCACCTCCGCCATCTATTATTTTAGTCACCCAATCAAAAAAATCAATAAGATTAGTTTGACATGATCCCCCTGAAGTAAACCCATGCTGTTTTTCATCTTTCAATCCATTGGATTTTAGATGTTCCACAATCCTCTTCTTAAGTATGGTTTCCATTCATTTCCCCACTATTGATGTCAGGCTTACTGGCCTATAGTTGCCCGATTCCTCCCTACTACCTTTTCTTGTGAATGGGCACAACATTTACCAATTTCCAATCTTCTGGGACGACTCCTGTTGCCAGTGATTGCTTAAATAAATCTGTTAATGGTTTTGCTAGTTCGCCGCTGAGCTCTTTTAATAGCTTTGGGTGCATCCCATCAGGCCCCTGTGACTTATTTGTATTAATTTTAGACAGCTGACTTAGAACCTCTTCCTCTGTAAAGACACATGCATCAAAAGATTCATTAGTCTTCTTTCCTAACTGAGGTCCTTTTCCTTCATTTTCCTTTGTAAAAACTGAACAGATGTATTCATTGAGGCAGTCAGCTAGTTCTTTATCTTCTTCCATATACCTTCCTTCTTTTGTTTTTAATTTGGTAATTCCTTGTTTTAGTTTCCCTTTTTCATTTATGTATCTGAAGTATGTCTTATCGCCTTTTTTCACTGACTGAGCTAATTTCTCTTCTGCCTGTGCTTTAGAAGCTCTTATAACTTGTTTGGCCTCTCTCTGCCTAATCTTATAAATTTGCCTGTCATCCTCGTATTTTTTATTTTTTTTTTATAATTCCTAAATGCTATCTTTTTTGTTTTTAATGATTTTGGCCACTTCTGCTGAGTACCACAGTGGTCTCTTCCTTTTTTTGCTTTTACTGACAAGCCTAATGCAATTTTCTGTTGCCTTCAATAGTGCCACTTTTAAGTAGTCCCATTTCTCCTGGACTCCATTGAAACTGTTCCAATCTGATAAGGACTCGTATACCACTAATCTAATTTTAGATTTCTAAAATCTAAAACTTTTGTTTTTGTGTGGTGTGTGTTTTGTCACTGTACTTATAGTAAACCACACTGACTGGTGATCACTAGATCCCAAGCTTTCCCCTACAGTAATATCAGATACCAAATTCCCATTTGTGAATACTAAATATAAAATGGCCTCCTTCCGGGTTGGCTCCTCAACTACTTGCTCTAGAGATAATTCCAGTAGGGAATTTAGAATATCTGTACTCCTGGCAGAACTAGCTATTTTGGTTTTCCAGTTTACTTCAGGAAGATTAAAGTCTCCCATATGATAACTTCCCCCTTCAATATCATTTTAGCTATTTCCTCAACTAGTACAGTAGTCTAGTTCTTTGACTTGGCTAGGTGGTCTATATATCACACCTACACGAGTTACCTTATGATTATCAAGCTGCAAGATAACCCAAACTGACTTTAAAATGGTATCGCTAACTTGTATCAAATTAGATTTCATGCTATCTTTCACATACAGGGCCACCCCTCCCCTCACGCTGGCCGGATGCAGGCATGGTGACATCATATGAATCTTCAATCAAGATGGCAGCGATGGACTCTTTGCACACAAATGAATGAGGTGAGTATGTTTTTTTATTTTTTAACTGCCATTTCATGAAAAATTAAATCATTATCATGAAGCGCAAGGAAATTTGTCTTCTTGGCAAATCAAATTTTCCCTGAAATTTCGATGGAAGTTAATCCATTTGACTTTGATTCTCTCAGCACTAATCATCAAGTTCTGTACTACATCACAATTATATATATATATATATATTAGCCTTAAGACAATACTTTGTCACCTTTTCCTCCCCCAGTGATTATAACATGCAAACAAAAGTATTGAAGAAAAGGAAGCATAATTGCTTACTTTGTAAATAGCTTGAGAAAGACCCTGTACAGGTGGAAACATTGCTTATCTGTTATGCTGAAACATGTTTTAGTTTGACTTCAAACTAGGGCTGTATTCAGGGTTTGTGCTACTTTAGGCATGTTTAGTGCCCACACCTCCTATTAATTCAGCCTATTGACTTGAGGAAATACACTAGGTACATTGAATGATTTTGACCATGAAGTAAAAAACACAGTTGAAATGCACATGTTTTTACCATGATTGTTGTGGTTTTGTGATGTGGCCATGCAGTTTTTATAAGTGAAATATATTTATATTACGTTTTTGACTCGGAAAAAAAGCATTTCAAACTGCAGCAAGCTCAGTAAAACTGGGTGTGGTTTTAAACACCTTTTTTTATGCAATTTTGACTGTGTGGTCAAAAACGTCTTATCTGAATATACCCTAAAACAGCTGTCAGTAAAATATAAACCTAAGGCCTCATGCACACGACCGTTGTTTATCTCCGCGTCCGTTCCACCAATTTTAGCGTTTCAGATGCGGACCCATTCATTTCTATGGAGCCATTGAAAATGCGGTAGTGCACCGTTTGCCATCCGCGTCCGTGATCCGTGGTTCCAGTCTGTCAAAAAAATATAACCTGTCCTATCCTTGTCCGCGAAAAACAGTTTGCGGACCCATTCAAGTCAATGGGACCGCAAAAAAACGCGGAGGATCACAAGATTGTCATTCGCGTCCGCGCGTCCGTTTTATTCCTATCATTTGTATAGCAAACCTGTCTTAGACTTTTTTTTACCTTCCTTTATGTCTGGTGGTCCTCCAAAAATAAAGGAAGACACACGGAAACAAAAACGGAAACGGATCACGGAACCCCATTTTGCGGAACGGAACACAACAACGGTCGTGTGCATGAGGCCTAATGCACAAGTCCAAAATCATCTCTATCAATGGATGGTGTATGTTATGGTTGCATAACTCATAGCATGCACCATCCAGCTGTAGTTTTCTCTCAAGATTAATTCACTCAAGTGTGTAGGTCTTCAAGAAAAACAGACAGGACGCGGACATCTTCTGTATGTGGTCTGTATAAAAATTTGTCTATATTCACAGGCCGGAGCAAAACATCACTTACTGTATCTGAGAGAGACATAACTCTTGCTAGGTTTATGACCAACTTAAAGGCTCATTCAGATAGCAGTATGCAGCCCGCAAAAATGTGGTTCTGTTTTTGTGCGGATTAGATGCTCACCCATTCACTTCTATGGGGCCCTATTCTTCCATTCCACGACTCAGCAAAACAAATGAAACATGTTGTATACTTGTCAGTGAAAATCAGGACATGGCTCCATTGAAGTCTATGGGTTTGCAAAAAAAAAAACGCAATGCAATCCTTTTTTTTGCGAACATGCTGAACTATCCACAAAAAAACTGATCTGCATTTTTGAGGACAGCATACCGCTGTCTGAATAAGCCCTTACTCTGAGGAACTTTACCATGTCCCTGTCAGTGTGTGGATTATGGAGTGGTCTGCTGTGTGGCAGAAAGTCTTTTCTGCTAGTTGGCAATGTACATATGGGTAACACATTGGCTTCACCTTTCTTGTCATCTAACTGCTGCGTGTCTGCATGCCTCCACAAAGTTCTTTGTACACAGCATGTACACAATGTATGAAGCCCATCATAAACCTTTTTCCTTCTTACAAACTGATAGCTCCTCAATAGCATATGCCATCACTTTATAATCGGTACAACCTCTGGTGTAGAGCTTCTTCCCCATCCCTATTTTTCCTTTCAAGATGGTGCTATAGTTATTCACTGTGCATGGGACTGTAGTGCTGCTCCATTTAATTGGATGAGGCTGACTGCTAATCCTGCAAAATGAGGTTTCTTTCTTTCTTTTTTAGGTATTTATTATATAAATTTTTCAACAATTTGTTCACAACTAAACCATCAAGAAAGGCAATATAATCTAACATGTAGGTTGCCTGTCTCAGGCTCTGACCCACGAGACAAAATTAAGTATGCTGTCTTGGGAAAGGCAGATATTAAAAGTCAAAGAAGGTAAAGATTAGGGCTGTGGATGAAAGCAATGGTAGCACAACAACACAAGGTCATCAGTGAGGCTTCTAAGAGCACTATTGAGCAGGAAAACTGCAAATATGCTGTGTACTTTTTATTCTGAGGATCGATGAGAGTCCAAGAGGAGGGAGCTTACTAATCACACTAGCAATATTTCATCACTTTACAAGATGAGAAATCTCCCCCCTTAAAATCTACTTTGTTATTTGGATGTCAAAGCAAAACAAAATAATTTTTCAATTTCATTTCGAGAAATAAAATGGTTCTCATATAATTGCTATCACTCAATAACATGTCATGAAATTAATGTGAGGATTCTTTCAGTTCTTGGCAAATAGTTTCAGAAAATGGCATTTATAGTGGAAAACATCTCAGTTAATTAAGAGCATCCTGTGCTCCTGCCACCCTCCAGAAAGCTGCAGCCATAAATCATAGCTAAAAAGGTAAACACAGCATTCTTCAATTTTAGCATCCACTGCAGAACAATTATTGCATTCTGCTTTATCCAATTAGCACTTTGCAGCTGATTCTCCTTTTCAACAGCAGTTGCAAGTGACAAATGAAAGTAAGAAGCCATAGTTGCTCCTTCCTTGAACTTTATAAAATGAATATTTGTCAATGAGCAGGTCAGAGATATAGGATGGTGGGTTCGAAAGATAATAAGCTAGCAGATTGATCAGTAATTATATAGAAGGGAAGCCATATCTGGCTCCAGATTTCTCCTGTAGTGGTTGATGTGGTGGAATTGTACAGTATTTTAACATGCTGGTCGTTTAAATAATACACATCTAGGTCTGCCAGAGACATTTTCTCTGGTCTGGTTCAAAGAGGACAGTCTCTTCTATAAATACATACACCTTAACAGGGAATATGGAGGGGGATTGTTTTCTGTAACAACCCATTTAACATAACTAGTGAGTCAGCTGACAGCTTGGCTGTTTCCATAACGGCCATAGCTTTGCAGAGCCACCTATCCATCTTTTACTGGATACAGTGGCCATTAACCACTAGGCAGGGGGTCAAGGGAGCCTCTGTTTTGAAGACAAGTGGGACCTGCATCTATAATGCTACGTCTACACGACGACATTTGCCGCGCGACATTTTGTTGCACTAATGTCGCGCGACAATTTTTATAATGACAGTCTATGGTGTCGCACTGCAACATGCTGCGACTGCGACGCAACAGTCGCAGAAAATATATTCGAGATGGATTTTTCTGCGACTGTTGCGTCGCAGTTGCAGCATGTCGCATGTTGCAGTGCGACACCATAGACTGCCATTATAAAAATTGTCGCGCGACATTAGTGCAACAAAATGTTGCGCTACAAATGTTGCAGTGTAGTTGTGCCCTATCTGTCGCGCGACAAATGCCGTTGTGTAGACGTAGCCTTAGACAGTAGTAAAATCTGTGGATGTGACCTTTTGGGGGGTCTGATTACCTTTCACATTCAATATAATGCAAAACCTTATTCCCTTTGCTATGACTAAAGTTGGTAAACTGCTCACACTTCAGAAAATACTTGACACCGCAGGTAAGGAAGTTGTCAGCTATGAATTTCCCCTGCAGTGGCTGTTACATGTAGCATTAAATGCTAAAAATGATGTCTAAAGTCCACTGAAGAGACTGAAGCAGCTTTTTGTTAGATTATCTTTTTCTAGATCATAGTGGGAATCATATACAGTCCATATGTTCTTTTGAAATAGGGCATTTTGTCTCGTATTATTATATATATATTTTTAAACATATATGGGCCACCTAACAGAAAACAAGAGGAGTTTTAAAACAAGCAAACTCTGCTCTACTGAGAGCATTTTATATTATTTTATGTATTTCATATAGGCAGCAGCATGACCAGGTGCATCACTAAAAAAAATTTCCTTTTTATGCCCCCTTACAGTTTCATCACCTATAATAATAATAAAGTGTATATATTTAAAAAAAAAAAAAACAAGCGAGATTTGTGTCATAATATGTATGTTAGATATAAAACACATGAAAATTCATGTCAAAATATAGCATGACAGCAAATCATTTTGTGAATTGCACTAAATTATACGGGGGTGTGATTATACATGTCAATCATCACTTAATACTATGAGCTAGGTTTCTATCTGATTACACTGAAAAAATATCAAGCTCTTTCTACATTCTAGCTTTATGTCAAGAAAAATGAACAGATACAAAGAAATATGAAGATATAAGTCACTGACTTAAGGTTTTAATCCTTATTTTTAGGTATAATATCTTCATGAAATATTTTAAATTGGAAAAATATACAGTCAGTGTGCATATGACATGTATGAAATGAGTGACAACAGATAATACAATAGTGGAAGATTCATAATAATGTCATAAGTAGAGTTGAGCGAACACCTAGATCTTTTTTTAAAGTTCGGGTTGGGGTCCCGAACTTGATCCGAACTTGGACCCGAACCCGAACTCCATTGAAGTCAATGGGGACCCGAACTTCACTTTATTATTTATAACGGAAAATAATAGTATTAGATTTTTCAGATCTGAGTTTTCACGATCGTGAAAACTCAGATCCGACAGTATATTCTAACACAGAGGCGTTCCCATGGTGATGGGGACGCTTAGAGTTAGAATATACTAAGAACTGTGTACATAGCTGCCCCCTGCTGCCTGGCAGCACCCGATCTCTTACAGGGGGCTGTGATCCGCACAATTAACCCCTCAGGTGCCGCACCTGAGAGGTTAATTGTGCGGATCTCAGCCCCCTGTAAGAGATCGGGTGCTGCCAGGCAGCAGGGGCCAGACCCCCCTCCCTCCCCAGTATTAAAATCATTGGTGGCCAGTGCGGCACCCCCACCCCCCGCTATTAAAATCATTGGTGGTTAGTGCGGCCCCCCCTATTAAAATCATTGGTGTCCATTGCGGCCTCCCCTCTCCCCCACCCCTAATTAAAATCATTGGTGGCAGTGGCAGTTTAATCACTGGGGCTCCGATCGGTTACCATGGCAGCCAGGCCGCTACTGCAGTCCTGGCTGCCATGGTTACTTAGCATTTTTAGCAGCATTATACTTACGTGCGCTGTCTGTGGCCGGCCGGGCGCACCTCCTACTGGTAAGTGACAGGTCTGTGCTATAAGCAATGAACCGCACATACCTTTCACTTACCAGTAGGAGGAGCGCCAGCCGGCCACAGACAGCGCATGTAAGCCATCACAAATAGCTGACCTTTGAAGGTAATGACTTACAAAAGTATGGCAAATTAACATGTAAAGCTAGTTTCATATTAGGGTTATTTACAGGAACAGCATGCTAGATATGGCTTTGCGGTTCTCCCAGCGGACGTTTTTCGGCGAATTTTGCATGTTCGCGTTTCGCCGAACATGCAAACATATGGCAATATCCACCGGTGCCATATTCTTTTGCATTGCACCAAACTTTGACCTATGGCACATCTATCAGGTGGGACAGGACAGCCAATTGAGACGTTTCAGCACATGGACACAACCTCACCCTAACAAAGATCAGCCATTTTATATTCTGTGTTTTGCTGTTGTAGGGAGAGATTGCTTTGTGAAGCAGGTACAGGCTGTTAGGGTCACCAAATGCTATCCACAAAAGGGCCACAAAAGGACTAGTATAGGTCTGCAATCGATTGGTGTGATATACTGAAGGTTGTGATATACTTAGAATATACTTTCTAACATAGAAAGTATATTATAGTGCATTTGTATTGTGCAGCAGTTGTGTGCGGTTCTGCTACGATACCGCAGCTATATAGAGGGACAAACGCTATTGGAACAACTAATTGCAACGGGTGTGATATACCTTTTTATACAAAATACTGATTGAGGACTGCAATATACCTGTTGCCCCAAAGAAACAGGGTGGTGTGATATAACTGTTATGTCAAAAAAAAAAATTGAGGGGTGTGATATACCTGCTTTCACAAAATATTGATTAAGGGGTTTGATATATCTGTTTCCACCAAATATTGATTGAGGCCTGCGAGATACCTGCTTCCACAAAATACAGATCAAGGGGTTTGATATACCTGCTTCCACAAAATACTGATTGAGGGCTGCCAAATACCTGCTTCCACAAAATCGGATTAAGGGGTTTGATATACCTGCTTCGACAAAATACTGATTGAGGGCTGCAATATACCTGTTGCCCCAAAGAAACAGGGTGGTATGATATAACTGTTATGTCAAAAAAAAATAATTGAGGGGTGTGATATACCTGCTTCCACAAAATACTTATTAAAGGTTTTGATATACCTATTTCCATCAAATATTGATTGAGGCCTGCGAGATACCTGCTTTCACACAATGCTGATTAAGGGGTTCGATATACCTGCTTCCACAAAACACTGATTGAGGACTGCGATATACCTGCCTCCACAAAATACTGATTAAGGGGTTTGATATTCCTGCCTCGACAAAACAGTGATTTAGGGCTACGATATACCTGCTTCAACAAAATATTTATTATGGGGTTCGATATACCTGTTTCCACCGAATATTGATTAAGGCCTGCAATATACCTGCTTCCACAAAATACTGATTAATGGGTTTGATATACCTGCTTCCACAAAATATTGATTGAGGGCTGAGATACACCTGCTTCCGCAACATACTGATTAAGGGGCTCAATATACCTGTTTCCACCAAATATTGATTGAGGGCTGCAATATACCTGCTTCCAGAAATACTGATTAACCCCTTAAGGACTCAGCCCTATTTCACCTTAAGGACTTGGCAATTTTTTGCAAATCTGACCAGTGTCACTTTAAGTGCTGATAACTTTAAAACGCTTTTACTTACCCAGGCCGTTCTGAGAATGTTTTTTCATCACATATTGTACTTCATGACACTGCTAAAATTGGGTCAAAAAAGTTAATTTATTTTCATAAAAAAATACCACATTTACCAAAAATTTTTAAAACTTTGCAAATTTCCAAGTTTCAATTTCTCTACTTCTATAATACATAGTAATACCTAAAAAAATAGTTATTACTTTACATTCCCCATATGTCTATTTCATGTTTGGATCATTTGGGGAATGATATTTTATTTTTTGGAGCTGTTACAAGGCTTAGAAGTTTAGAAGCAAATCTTGAAATTTTTCAGAAATTTTCAAAAACCCGATTTTTAGGGACCAGTTCAGGTCTGAAGTCACTTTGCGAGGCTTACATAATAGAATCCACCCAAAAATGACCCCATTCTATAAACGACACCCCTCAAGGTATTCAAAACTGATTTTACAAACTTTGTTAACCCTTTAGGTGTTCCACAAGAATTTATGGAAAATAGAGATACAATTTCAAAATTTCACTTTTTTGGCAGATTTTCCATTTTAATAATTTTTTTCAAGTTACAAAGCAAGCGGTAACAGCCAAACCAAACTCAATATTTATGGCCCTGATTCTGTCGTTTACAGAAACACCCCATATGTGGTCGTAAACTACTGTACGGGCACACGGCAGGGTGCAGAAGGAAAGGAATGCCATATGGTTTTTGGAAGGCAGATTTTGCTGGACTGTTTTTTTTGACACCATGTCCCAGTTGAAGCCCCCCTGATGCACCCAAGAGTAGAAACTCCCAAAAAATTGCCCCATTTTAGAAACTACGGTATAGGGTGGCAGAAATGTTGGTACTAGTTTAGGGTACATATGATTTTTGGTTGCTCTATATTACACTTTTTGTGAGGCAAGATAACAAGAAATAGCTGTTTTGGCACCTTTTTTATTTTTTGTTATTTACAACATTCATCTGACAGGTTAGATCATGTAATATTTTTATAGACCAGGTCGTCACGGATGCGGTGATACCTAATATGTATACTTTATTTTTATTTATGTAAGTTTTACACAATGATTTCTTTTCTGAAGCAAAGAAAATCATGTTTTAGTGTTTCCATAGTCTGAGAGCCATATTTTTTTCAGTTTTTGATCGATTACCTTGGGTAGGGTATGATTTTTGCGGGATGAGATGACGGTTTTATTGGCCCTATTTTGGGGTGCGTGTGACTTTTTGATCGCTTGCTATTATACCTTTTGTGATGTAAGGTGACAATTTTTTTTTATTTAGCACAGTTTTTATTTTTTATTTTTACGGTGTTCATCTGAGGGGTTAGGTCATGTGATATTTTTATAGAGCCGGTCTATACGGACGCGCTGATACCTAATATGTATACTTTTTTTTTATTTATGTAAGTTTTACACAATAATATCATTTTTGAAACAAAAAAAAATCATATTTTAGTGTCTCCATATTCTGAGAGGCATAGTTTTTTTCAGTTTTTGGGCGATTATCTTAGGTAGGGTCTAATTTTTTGAGGGGTGAGATGACGGTTTGATTGGCACTATTTTGGGGTGCATATGACTTTTTGATTGCTTGCTATTATACCTTTTGTGATGTAAGGTGACAATTTTTTTTTATTTAGCACAGTTTTTATTTTTTATTTTTACGGTGTTCATCTGAGGGGTTAGGTCATGTGATATTTTTATAGAGCCGGTCGATACTAACGCTGCGATACCAAATATGTATACTTTTTATTTATTTATGTAAGTTTTACACAATAACAGCTTTTTTAAAACAAAAAAAATGATGTTTTAGTGTCTCCATATTCTGAGCCATAGTTTTTTTATTTTTTGGGCGGTTGTCTCAGGTAGTGGCTCATTATTTGCGGGATGAGGTGACGGTTCGATTGGTACTATTTTGGTGGGCAAACGCCTTTTTTATCGCTTGCTGTTGTACTTTTTGTGATGTAAGGTGACAATTTTTTTTTTATTTAGCACAGTTTTTATTTTTCACGGTGTTCATCTGAGGGGTTAGGTCATGCGATATGTTTATAGAGCCGGTCGATACGGACGCGGCTATACCTAATATGTATACTTAATTTTTTTCCCCTATTTTTTACCAATCTTTTTTTTTACTTTATTTGGGGAAAATTACGTTTTTGTTTATTTTTACTTGAAACTAAATTTTTGGGGGGAAAAACTAATTTTTTTTCAACTTTTTGTTTTCACTTTATTTTTTGTCCCACTTTGGGACTTGAACTTTTGGGGGTCTAATCCTTTACAATGCATTCCAATACTTCTGTATTGGAATGCATTGGCTGTATGAGTAATACTGTGTGTATAACTCATACAGCTTCCGGCCTGTGAGATCCAGGGGGCTGGATCTCACAGGCTCTTCACCGGAAGGCAGCGCAATGCCTTCCTTAGGCATCGCGCTGCCTTCTATGCCATCGGGTCCCCCCCACAGTCCCATGGGGACCCGATGGCACCGCCGCCCGCACAATAAAAAGCCGCAAACCGCAGGTCTGAATTGACCTGCGGTTTGCGGCGATCGCCGACACGGGGGGGTCATGGGACCCTCCTGCGCATTTAGCCATGGTGCCTGCTCAATGATTGGTACCGGCGGTGATCAGTGCAACCCATGACGTACAGGTACGTCATGGGTCCTTTAGGACTGGGGAAACATGCCGTACCGGTACGTCATGCGTCCCTAAGGGGTTAAGGGTTTGATATACCTGATTCCACAAAATACTGATTGATGGCTATGATATACCTGCTTTCACAAAATACTTATTAAGAGGTTCAATATATCTGTTTCCACCAAATATTAATTGAGGCCTACGAGATACCTGCTTCCACAAAATACTGATTAAGGGGTTCAATATACCTGTTTCCACCAAATATTGATTGAGGCCTACAATATACCTGCTTCCACAAAATAATGATTAAGGGATTTGATATACCTGCTTTTACAAAATACTGATTGAGGGCTGCGATATACCTGCTTCCACAAAATACTGATTGAGGAGTTTGATATACCTGTTTCCATCAAATATTAATTGAGCTCTGCGAGATAACTGCTTCCCCACGATACTGATTAAGGGGATCAATATATACCTGTTTACACCAAATATTGATTAACCACCTCAGCCCCCAGTGCTTAAACACCCTGAAAGACCAGGCCACTTTTTACACTTCTGACCTACACTACTTTCACCGTTTATTGCTCGGTCATGCAACTTACCACCCAAATGAATTTTACCTCCTTTTATTCTCACTAATAGAGCTTTCATTTGGTGGTATTTCATTGCTGCTGACATTTTTACTTTTTTTGTTATTAATCGAAATTTAACGATTTTTTTGCAAAAAAATGACATTTTTCACTTTCAGTTGTAAAATTTTGCAAAA
The DNA here is from genome assembly GCF_905171765.1 of Bufo bufo. Classification (NCBI taxonomy): domain Eukaryota; kingdom Metazoa; phylum Chordata; class Amphibia; order Anura; family Bufonidae; genus Bufo; species Bufo bufo. The sequence continues at coordinate 228,467,757 of NC_053394.1, read as the reverse complement.
AAAACGAGATCCATATAGAAATTTTGCTCTAGATTTATAGTTCTACATGTCTTTGATAAAAAAAAAATGTTTGGGTAAAAAAAAAATGGTTTGGGTAAAAGTTATAGCGTTTACAATCTATGGTACAAAAATGTGAATTTCCGCTTTTTGAAGCAGCTCTGACTTTCTGAGCACCTGTCATGTTTCTTGAGGTTCTACAATGGCCAGACAGTACAAACACCCCACAAATGACCACATTTCAGAAAGTACACACCCTAAGGTATTCGCTGATGGGCATAGTGAGTTCATAGAACTTTTTATTTTTTGTCACAAGTTAGCGGAAAATGATGATTTTTTTTATTTTTATTTTTTTCTTACAAAGTCTCATATTCCACTAACTTGTGACAAAAAATAAAAATTTCTATGAACTCACTATGCCCATCACGAAATACCTTGGGGTCTCTTCTTTCCAAAATGGGGTCACTTGTGGGGTAGTTATACTGCCCTGGCATTTTAGGGGCCCAAATGTGTGGTAAGGAGTTTGAAATCAAATTCTGTAAAAAATGACCTGTGAAATCCGAAAGGTGCTCTTTGGAATATGGGCCCCTTTGCCCACCTAGGCTGCAAAAAAGTGTCACACATCTGGTATCTCCGTACTCAGGAGAAGGTGGGGAATGTGTTTTGGGGTGTCTTTTTACATATACCCATGCTGGGTGAGATAAATATCTTGGTCAAATGCCAACTTTGTATAAAAAAATGGGAAAAGTTGTCTTTTGCCAAGATATTTCTCTCACCCAGCATGGGTATATGTAAAATGACACCCCAAAACACATTCCCCACCTTCTCCTGAGTACGGAAATACCAGATGTGTGACACTTTTTTGCAGCCTAGGTGGGCAAAGGGGCCCATATTCCAAAGAGCACCTTTCGGATTTCATAGGTCATTTTTTACAGAATTTGATTTCAAACTCCTTACCACACATTTGGGCCCCTAGAATGCCAGGGCAGTATAACTACCCCACAAGTGACCCCATTTTGGAAAGAAGACACCCCAAGGTATTCCGTGAGGGGCATGGCAAGTTCCTAGAATTTTTTATTTTTTGTCACAAGTTAGTGGAAAATGATGATTTTTTTTTTTATTTTTTTTTCATACAAAGTATCATATTCCACTAACTTGTGACAAAAAATAAAAACTTCCATGAACTCACTATGCCCATCAGCGAATACCTTGGGGTCTCTTCTTTCCAAAATGGGGTCACTTGTGGGGTAGTTATACTGCCCTGGCATTCTAGGGGCCCAAATGTGTGGTAAGGAGTTTGAAATCAAATTCTGTAAAAAATGACCTGTGAAATCCGAAAGGTGCTCTTTGGAATATGGGCCCCTTTGCCCACCTAGGCTGCAAAAAAGTGTCACACATATGGTATCTCCGTACTCAGGAGAAGGTGGGGAATGTGTTTTGGGGTGTCATTTTACATATACCCATGCTGGGTGAGATAAATATCTTGGTCAAATGCCAACTTTGTATAAAAAAATGGGAAAAGTTGTCTTTTGCCAAGATATTTCTCTCACCCAGCATGGGTATATGTAAAATGACACCCCAAAACACATTCCCCACCTTCTCCTGAGTACGGAGATACCAGATGTGTGACACTTTTTTGCAGCCTAGGTGGGCAAAGGGGCCCATATTCCAAAGAGCACCTTTCGGATTTCACAGGTCATTTTTTACAGAATTTGATTTCAAACTCCTTACCACACATTTGGGCCCCTAGAATGCCAGGGCAGTATAACTACCCCACAAGTGACCCCATTTTGGAAAGAAGAGACCCCAAGGTATTCGCTGATGGGCATAGTGAGTTCATGGAAGTTTATATTTTTTGTCACAAGTTAGTGGAATATGAGACTTTGTATGAAAAAAAAAAAAAAAAAATCTGCATTTTCCACTAACTTGTGACAAAAAATAAAAAATTCTAGGAACTCGCCATGCCCCTCACGGAATACCTTGGGGTGTCTTCTTTCCAAAATGGGGTCACTTGTGGGGTAGTTATACTGCCCTGGCATTTTTTTAGGGGCCCTAATGTGTTGTAAGTAGGTAAATGACCTGTGAAATCCTAAAGGTGCTCTTTGGAATGTGGGCCCCTTTGCCCACCTAGGCTGCAAAAAAGTGTCACACATGTGGTATCGCCGTATTCAGGAGAAGTTGGGGAATGTGTTTTGGGGTGTCATTTTACATATACCCTTGCTGGGTGAGAGAAATATCTTGGCAAAAGACAACTTTTCCCATTTTTTTATACAAAGTTGGCATTTGACCAAGATATTTCTCTCACCCAGCATGGGTATATGTAAAATGACACCCCAAAACACATTCCCCACCTTCTCCTGAGTACGGCGATACCAGATGTGTGACACTTTTTTGCAGCCTAGATGCGCAAAGGGGCCCAAATTCCTTTTAGGAGGGCATTTTTAGACATTTGGATACCAGACTTCTTCTCACGCTTTGGGGCCCCTAGAATGCCAGGGCAGTATAAATACCCCACATGTGACCCCATTTTGGAAAGAAGACACCCCAAGGTATTCAATGAGGGGCATGGCGAGTTCATAGAAAAAATTTTTTTTTGGCACAAGTTAGCAGAAATTGATATTTTTAATTTTTTTTCTCACAAAGTCTCCCGTTCCGCTAACTTGGGACAAAAATTTCAATCTTTCATGGACTCAATATGCCCCTCACGGAATACCTGGGGGTGTCTTCTTTCCGAAATGGGGTCACATGTGGGGTATTTATACTGCCCTGGCATTCTAGGGGCCCTAAAGCGTGAGAAGAAGTCTGGAATATAAATGTCTAAAAAATTTTACGCATTTGGTTTCCGTGAGGGGTATGGTGAGTTTATGTGAGATTTTATTTTTTGACACAAGTTAGTGGAATATGAGACTTTGTAAGAAAAAAAAATAAAAATTCCGCTAACTTGGGCCAAAAAAATGTCTGAATGGAGCCTTACAGAGGGGTGATCAATGACAGGGGGGTGATCAATGACAAGGGGGTGATCAATGACAGGGGGGTGATCAATGACAGGGGGGTGATCAATGACAGGGGGGTGATCAGGGAGTCTATATGGGGTGATAACCACAGTCATTGATCACGCCCGTGTAAGGCTTCATTCAGACGTCCGTATGCGTTTTGCGGATCCGATCCATCTATCAGTGGATCCGTAAAAATCATGCGGACGTCTGAATGGAGCTTTACAGGGGGGTAATCAATGACAGGGGGGTAATCAATGACAGGGGGGTGATCAGGGAGTCTATATGGGGTGATCACCACAGTCATTGATCACGCCCCTGTAAGGCTTCATTCAGACGTCCGTATGCGTTTTGCGGATCCGATCTATCTATCAGTGCATCCGTAAAAATCATGCGGACATCTGAATGGAGCTTTACAGGGGGGTAATCAATGACAGGGGGGTGATCAGGGAGTCTATATGGGGTGATCACCACAGTCATTGATCACGCCCCTGTAAGGCTTCATTCAGACGTCCGGATGCGTTTTGCGGATCCGATCCATCTATCAGTGCATCCGTAAAAATCATGCGGACATCTGAATGGAGCTTTACAGGGGGTTGATCAATGACAGGGGGGTGATCACCACAGTCATTGATCATGCCCCTGTAAGGCTTCATTCAGACGTCCGGATGCGTTTTGCGGATCGGATCCATCTATCAGTGCATCCGCAAAAATCATGCGGACATCTGAATGGAGCTTTACAGGGGGGTAATCAATGACAGGGGGGTGATCACCACAGTCATTGATCATGCCCCTGTAAGGCTTTATTCAGACGTCCGGATGCGTTTTGCGGATCGGATCCGTCTATCAGTGCATCCGTAAAAATCATGCGGACATCTGAATGGAGCTTTACAGGGGGGTAATCAATGACAGGGGGGTGATCACCACAGTCATTGATCATGCCCCTGTAAGGCTTCATTCAGACGTCCGGATGCGTTTTGCGGATCGGATCCATCTATCAGTGCATCCGTAAAAATCATGCGGACATCTGAATGGAGCTTTACAGGGGGGTGATCAGGGAGTCTATATGGGGTGATCACCACAGTCATTGATCATGCCCCTGTAAGGCTTCATTCAGACGTCCGGATGCGTTTTGCGGATCGGATCCATCTATCAGTGCATCCGTAAAAATCATGCGGACATCTGAATGGAGCTTTACAGGGGGGTGATCAGGGAGTCTATATGGGGTGATCACCACAGTCATTGATCATGCCCCTGTAAGGCTTCATTCAGACGTCCGGATGCGTTTTGCGGATCCGATCCATCTATCAGTGGATCCGTAAAAATCATGCGGACGTCTGAATGGAGCTTTACAGGGGGGTAATCAATGACAGGGGGGTAATCAATGACAGGGGGGTGATCAGGGAGTCTATATGGGGTGATCACCACAGTCATTGATCACGCCCCTGTAAGGCTTCATTCAGACGTCCGTATGCGTTTTGCGGATCCGATCCATCTATCAGTGGATCCGTAAAAATCATGCGGACATCTGAATGGAGCTTTCTAACAGTCTATTCAGTAGGACTATCAGCTGTGTATCCACCTAACTTCTCCTCAACGCAACTGATGGTCCCAACCCCATTTATAAGGCAAGAAATCCCACTTATTAAACCTGACAGGGCACACCTATGAAGTGAAAACCATTTCAGGGGACTACCTCTTTAAGCTCATCAAGAGAATGCCAAGAGTGTGCAAAGCAGTAATCAAAGCAAAAGGTGGCTACTTTGAAGAACCTAGAATATGATATATTTTCAGTTGTTTCACACTTGTTTGTTATGTATATAATTCCACATGTGTTAATTCATAGTTTTGATGCCTTCAGTGTGAATCTACAATTTTCATAGTCATGAAAATAAAGAAAACTCTTTGAATGAGAAGGTGTGTCCAAACTTTTGGTCTGTACTGTACCTTTTTCCTCCAAATATTTATTGAGGCCTATGATATACCTACTTCCACAAAATACTTATTAAGGGGTTTATTATACCTGCTTCCACAAAATACTGATTGAGGGGTGCAATATACCTGCTTCCACAAACTACTAATTAAGGGGTTTGATATGATTGCTTTCACAAAATACTGATTGAGGGCTACAATATATCTGCTTTCACAAAATACTGATTAAGGGGTTTGATATACCTGTTTCCACCAAATATTGATTGAGTGAGGCCTGCAAGATACCTGCTTCCACACAATACTGATTAAGGGGTTCAATATACCTGTTTCCACCTAATATTAATTGAGGCCTGCAAGATACCTGCTTCCACACAATACTGTTTATGGGTTCGACATACCTGCTTCCACCAAATATTGATTGAGGCCTGCGATATACCTGTTCCACAAAATACTGATTAAGGGGTTCGATATACCTGTTTCCACCAAATATTAATTGAGGCCTGCTATATACTTACTTCCACAAATACTGCTCTTCTCTAGGGACTTAGGCACAGGGTCATTGTTAAAATGACAGGCAGAGGAAGAGTCAGACCATTCCGCAGGGGTAGTAGGGGTCGGGCAGGAGCACCAGGCTGGAGCCTAAGTGGGAAGTTGGAGAAGTCGCGTGCGATTACTTTGAAGGGGGCGCACCAGAGTTGGTTGAGTGGCTCATTAACCCATCCGCTTCTGCACCCTCTTCATCCTCTGTATCTGCACCCTCACTCTATGCTATGTACACCCCCAAATACACCACCACCAGAGCCCCTCCACTTGAGTCAAAGGAATTATTTTCCCATCCATTCCCAGACTTTACTGATGTGCAAGCCATTCTTGACATCAGATGAGGAAGAGGAGGTAGCAACGGCCGCCACCCAGCGGTCTGATGACAGTACCCAGATCATCCCAAGGAGGGAGGTCCTCGCTGTTGCTGAATACGCCAAGATCTCAAATGTCAGTGGTGGTGAAGGTGACGATCATTATGTGTCAATAGATGTCACGTGGGTGCCCACAAGAGAGGAAGAGGAGGGGAGTTCAGAGTGAAAGATGGAGCAACATAGAGGAAGGAGAAGGACGAGAAGCAGGCAAAGCTCAAAGGGCACAGGAGGCAAAAAGCAGACTGCAAATGTATCTGGAGCGAGCCATCCCTCATGCACGGTCACTTCTGGCACTCCCAGGACGCCGGCATATGGCTCTGTAGTGTGGGCTTTTTTTAACATGTCAGCTGCTGACAATAGTGTTACCAGTGTAACCCCAACACTCACCTAGGGTGACCACCTTAAGAAGGCACCTGGCCTTCCATCGTCGAGCCCAGTGGGAGCAACGCCGTCAGAACCCACAAAGCCACACTCCCGGCGCTGTACGTCCTGCCTCTTCTCCTTCTCCTTCTCCTCTCTGCTCCCATTTGTCCTCCACTCCACCTTCCACCATGCTGCTGTCACATTCATCTGGCAGAAAGCATGCTTCCATGGCCCAAATGTTTGAGCGTAAAAATTTGATGACGCCAGATAACCCTCTTGCCCAACGACTGACCGTTGGCTTATCGGAACTGCTAGCCCGCCAGCTACTACCATATAAACTGGTGGACTCAGAGGACTTTAGAAAATTTGTGGCCATTGGCAAACCGCAATGGAAGGTCCCCGGAAGGAAATATTTCTCCCAGAAGGGCATCCCAGAGCTATATGGCCACGTTCAGCGGTAATTTAATATATATCTTGCACACAGTGTCGGTGCCAAGATATATCTGACCACAGACACGTAGTCTAGCAAACATGGGCAGGGAAGGTACATAACTTTTACTGCCCACTTTGTGAACCTTTTGACGGCCGTCAAGCATGTAACCCGTGGCTCCCGTGTGGATTTTGTGTTACTGCCATGGATTGCATGCAGGCCTGCCTCTTCTTCACCTCCTCCTACTCCATCCTCCGGCTCCTCCTTGGCTGACTCCTCCTTTTCCACTGCTACCGCCTCTTCTGCTGCGCCCCTCAAGTTCCCCAGAACCTATTCGACGTGCCAAGTGAGACGTTGCCATGCTATGCTGCGGCTGTTGTGCCTGGAAGTAAAGAGCCACACCGGTCCTGCACTGCTTTCAGCTCTGCGGTCACAGGCCGATCAGTGACTTACCCCGCTCAATTGGGCAGTTGGTAAAGTGGTGTGTGACAACGGTGCAAATCTGCTGAGCGCGCTGAAACAGGGCAAAATGACACACCCCTGAATTTAGTCGTGCAGCGATTCGATGCAAAAAACCCCGGGGTCCAGGACATCTTGCGGTAGACCAGGAAAATCTCTGGACTTTATAGAAGATCTTACTTGGCCATGGCTTGCTTTGCTGACATTCAGCAGCGACACCACTTGCCCATCAGACGTCTGATTTATGACAGCCTGACATGCTAGAACTCCACCTTGTATATGCTTAATAGGCTACTCCAGAAGCAACGTGCCATTAACAACTACCTGTACAAACTCTACATTAAGACAGATTCTGTGGAGCTTGGTTTATTTTCACCGTACCAGTGGCTGCTCATGCGCGACGCATGCAGACTTATGCAGCCATTTGATAACCAAACTGGTCAGTCGCAGACAGGGCGCCATCAGTGACATCATACCTTACGACTTTTTTTGGAGCGTGCATTGCGTCGTGTCATTGATCAAGCCATAGAGGAGTAGTAGCTGGAAGATGAGGAAGTTGCAATGCTGAATAAATTCTCAGGGGGGGCTACTCCATCTGAGACAAGTCAGCAGGAGTCTGAAGAGGAGTCAGAGGAGGATGGTGGCTGGGGGGAGGAGGAGGAGGAGCAAGAAGAGCAGGCTTTGAGGGGGACTTAAAACTTTTCGGGGATCCCTGGTGTTCTCCGTGGCTGGGGGGAGGAAACAGCGGACGACATTCTCCTGGGCGATGAACCGAAGCCAGGGCGCTCCACCGCTTCCAATTTAGTGCAAATGGGGGCCTTCATGCTCCAATCTTTGAAGAGAGAACCCTGTATAAAAAGCATAAAAGGCAAGGACCAGTACTGGGCGGCAACGTACTTAGACCCCAGACACAAACACAAAATGGCAGACATGTTTCCAGAATCACAGAGGACTGTCAGAATGCAACATTTCCAGGCCTTGCTGCGAGAGATGTTGCATTCTGCTGTTGAAGGTGCTGGCAGAGGAATTTCAACCCACAGCGAAACCAATCCTGCGGGTACTAATCCTGAAAGAAGAGGGCAGTTTGAAGATGTGTTGGTCACTTCGGATATGAGATCATTCTTGCAGCCAACTCATCAACAGCTGCCCTCTTGACCCAGTCTCAGGGAACGCCTAGAGCGACAGGTGTCCGACTACATCATGTTAACGGCTGATGTGGATGCTCTGAGAAGCAAGGAACCCCTGGACTACTGGGTTTGCAGGCTTGACATGTGGCCAGAGCTGGCACAATTTGCCATAGAACTCTTGGCTTGCCCCTCGTAGAGTGTCCTGTCCGAAAGGACGTTATGCACAGCAGGGGGGATTGTGACTGATAAGCACACTCACCTAGCTCACGACAGTGTGGACTACCTCACATTTCTAAAAATTAATCTCTGGGGAATTCAACACCTGTGACGACCACGTGTACTTGAATTTCCTCATGCCAGCCTACACATATCTGCCACCACCCAGATCACAGAATGGTGGTTGTCTAATGTATATACAGCAGCATAAAAGGCTTTTTCTGTTAGGTGAATGCTAAATTTTTGGGGACTCTACTCCAGTGGCCTACAGTAAAATTTTTAGCCAGTAACCGCCTAATGTACCTCCAGCCACATCATCACAAGTTCTTTTCTGTCAGATGAATGCCTAATTTTTTGGGCCTGTACTCCAGTAGTCTACAGTAGTGATGGACGAACGCAGTGATGGATCAAATGTTCACGAACCGCAAGTTCGTGGCGAGCCCTATTCACTTTAATGGCAGGGGAACCTGAAAAACCTTAAGGTCATATTTGCAGCCACTAAATACTTACTAGAAGTGCAAAAATCGTCCCACAACATGGACAGTGACATACTAGAGGGGGATCATTGGCAAAAATCCCCCCCTCCCAAATATGTATTTTAATCAGGGGCCATTTGTATGCGTCTTAAAGCGACGTTTTAAAAAATGTGCCCTGCTGGAGCCTAGAGAAATTTTATTTTAGGCCACGGGAGTACGGTCCTTAAAAATTAGGCATTCACCTAGCATAAAAAAAAATTATGATTATGTGGATTGAGGTACATTATGCGGTCAATGGATAACATTTTTATTGTAGGCCACTGTAGTACATGCCAGTTGTACATGCCATTAGGAATTCACCAGACAGAGAACAAGTAATTATGTGGCTGGAGGTATATTAGACTGTCATTGGATATCAATTTTATTATAGGCCAGTGGACTACAGGCCCCAAAAATTATTCATACACCGTACAGAATAGAACAATTGATAATGTGACTGGAGGTACATTAGGCGGTCACTGTATAACAATTGGCCAGTTAGATTATAGGCCCCAAAAATTATTCATTCAAAGTACATAAATGATCAAGTGATTATGTGGCTGGAGGTATATTAGACGGTCAATATAGCTCGCAGATGGCTCGCTTCAGATACATTTGCAGTCTGCTTTTTGCCTCCTGTGCACTGCGAGTTCTGCCTGCTTCTCCTCCTTCTCCTCCCTATCTGCGGCTCCTTCTCTCCCTCTAAACTCCCCTCCTCTTCCTCCCTTGTGGGCACTCACGTGACGTCCATAGACACATCATCATCGTCACCTCCACCAACTGTGACATTAGAGATCTGGGAGTAGGCAGGAACAACGTGGACCATCATCCTTGGGCTGATCTGGGTACTGTTGTCAGACTGCTGGGGGGCGGCCGTTGATACCTCCTCTTCCTCATCCGATGTTAAGAATGGCTGCGCATCGGTAAGGTCTGGAATTTTATGGGAAAATAATTCCTCTGACTCGAGTGAAGAGGCTATGGTGGTGGTGGTGGTGGTGGTGTCGTCTTTGGGGCTGCACACAACAGAGAGTGAGGAGGGTGCAGATACAGAGGATGAGGAGGGTGCAGAAGCAGAAGGCTATGTGAGCCATTCAACCAACTCTGGTGTGTCCTTTGACATAATCGTACCGCCTTCTCCAACTTCCCACTTAGGCTCCGGCCTGTTGCACCTGCCCGACCCCTACCACCGCTGCGGAATGAAAATGACCCTGTGCCAAAGTCCCTAGAAAAGAGCAGTATTTGTGTAAGCAGGTATATAGAACCCATTAATCAGTTTTTTGGGGGGCAACTGGTATATCACACCAGTTGCAATTAGTTGTTCCAATGGCGTTTGTCCCTCTGTATAGCTGTGGTATCTTAGCAGAACCACACACAAATACTACACTATACAAATGCACTATATAGAAAATATATTATAGGCAGCGATGGACTGGCCATCGGGAGTACCGGGAGAATCCCGGTGGGCCGATCGAATTATGGGCCGGCCAGGGCCGCCATCAGGGGGGTAAAGCTCCAGTAACAGCAGGCAGTGTGGGGGCGGCGCTCACTCACTGACGTCACACGCCTGCTCCTCCCACTAGGCGGCGCAGGCGCGTGACGTCAGTGAGTGAGCGCTGCCGCCCGCACTTGTTACTGGAGGCTGGAGGCGGGAGCTGAATGTAAGGTAGTAAAGACTCTTTACTAAAGAGATGAGCGCTGTGCCCCCACGTGTAGTAGAATACCTACCTGGAGCCAGAGCAGACTGTGCACAGAAAGGGCACTTTGTCACTGTGGACAAAGTATGGCACTTTCTGTGCACAGATTGGCTCTAGGTGGGTACAGTGTGGCACTGCAGTCACTAAGGGCACTATTTATCTGGGCATAGTAGGGCACTATCTGCCCACATAGTCAACATATGGCGCTCTGGGCACTGCCATATAATAGTGTGGGTACGACGATATTTGGTTCTATGTGGGCACTGTATGATTGTGGGCAGATAGTGCCATACTATCCACAGATAAATGGCGCATTTAGTGCCTGTCGTGCCCACATAGTGCCATATAGAACCCATACTCGGAAAGCGCCATACTTGTGTAGACAGAGTATAATTATAGGCAAAGTATGGCACTTTCTGCCCACGTTTTAGCTCTAGGTAGGTATGATATGGCACTTTGTGGGCACTGTAGACACTAAATACACAACTTATCTGAGCATAGTATGCCCAGGTCTTCCCACGGTCATACAGTGCTCAGATAGCGCCATGTTATGCACAGATAAATAGTGTATTTCTTGCTTATGGTGCCATACAGTACCTACCTAAAGTGAAAACCTACAGTACTTTGGCCACAGTCATACAGTGCCGACATAGAGCCAAAGTATGGCACTTTCTATGCACCTAGGTAGGTACTATATGGGTACAAATGCGCTATTTTTCTGTGAATAGGAGGGCACTATCGTGCTCTATGTGGGCACTGTATCACTATTAGGGCAGATAGTGCCATAGAGACAAAATGTCTCCCAGCACATTATACATGGCTCGTCATCATGGTTACGACCTCCCTGTAATCCAGCATTGGTGGTCGAAAAAAGCACCAAACTATGTGCACTCCCACAATCCCGGCTACTCCTATAGTGTGCAAGCATGACCACCGCTGCTGGATTACAGGGTGGTCAAAACCATGGAAACGAGCAGTGCATAATGTGATGGAAAAATGACTCCCGCCAGCAAAGGAAGCAATATGGACAATCACAATACATTAGTAAGTGCCTTGTATTAACTTTCTCTACAAGATAAATGCCACTTGCTGAAGAGACATAACCCCTTCAAGGATGCGTGCACTGATATGCTGTAGATTTGCATCCATTAAATCCACACTATTTACAGCATACATTGACCTGTGGTGCGGTTTTAAGTCTGCAGTCAGTTTATGCTGCGGATTCCCTCCTTTGCAGTGCACAGATCTGCTGTAAAATCTGCATGTAACTCACATATTTTGTTGTGGATTTTGCTGCTGCAAATTACGTCCTGCACGGATGTGCCCCTTGCTTTCTTTCATTTTGTATGCATAGGTGGTGCCCTATGTGGGCTCTGTATGGCACGCACTGTGCACTGTTTGGCAGTGGCTTGCCTAGTAAGGTGATCACCATCACCATGCTCAGTTTTTATTATCCCCACAGCCTGTGTTAAAATTAAAGTTACTGTCTGCAGCCTGCAGGATACCGATTTATTAATGTATACTACTGTGAGTGGCGGGGAGGGGGATCTATGGATGACGGCACTGTTATAGGGAGGGGGATCCGTGGATGGCACTGTTATGGGGGGGGGGTCTGTCATGTGGATGACATTGACACTTATGGGGGGGGGGTCTGTGGATGACACTTATGGGGGTGATCTGTGGATACCATTATTTTTTTGAGTGTGTTTGGGAAAAATAAAGTGGGCCGGTCTGGCTGAAGTCCAGGGCCACTTTATTGTCCCAGTCCATCCCTGATTATAGGTATATCACACCCCTTCCTCAATCAGATTTTTTGGGGGGCAACTGGTATATCACTCCAGTTGCAATTAGTTGCTCCAATGGCGTTTGTCCCTCTGCATAGCTGCGGTATCTTAGCAGAACTGCACACAAATGCTGCACTATCCAAATGCACTATATAGAAATTATATTATAGGTATATCACACCCCTGACTCAATCAGATTTTTTGGGGGGCAACTGGTATATTACACCATTTGCAATTAGTTGTTCCAATGGCGTTTGTCTGTCTGTATAGCTGCGGTATCTCAGCAGAACCGCACACAAATCTGATTTTTTGTGGGGCAACTGTTATATCACACCAATTGCAATTAGTTGTTCCAATTGCATTTGTCCCTTTGTATAGCTGAGGTATCTCAGCAGAACTGCACACAAATGCTGTACAATGGAAATGCACTATATAGAAATTATATTCTAGGTATATCGGACCCCTGCCTCAATCAGATTTTTTGGGGGGCAACTTTTATATCACACCAGTTGCAATTAGTTGTTCCAATGACGTTTGTCACTCTGTATAGCTGCGGTATCTCAGTATATTACACCCCTCAGTATGTCACACCTATCGATAGAACACCTATACCAGTCCTTGAAAGGACTTTTGTGGCCCTATTAGCTAGCGTTTGGTGTCTCTATACTCTCTAACAGTCTGTCCCTGCTCCACATAGTAACCTCTCCCTACACTGGCAAAAAACGGAATGCAAAATGGCGGCCAGATCGGGTTTATTTATAGGGTAGGGTGTGTGTCCATGTGCTGAAATGTCTCAATTGGCTGTCCTGTCCCACCTGATGGATGTGTCCTGGGTCAAAGTTCTAATTTTTGGGGCCTGTACTGGACTACAGTAAAATTGTTATCCAATGACCGTCTAATGTACCTCCAGCCACATAATCACAAGTTCTTTTCTGTCAGGCGAATGGCTAATTTTGGTGGCCTGTACTCCAGTGGCCTACAGTAAAATTGTTATTCAGTGACCGCCTAATGTACCTCCAGCCACATCTTTGCAAGTTCTTTTCTGTCACGTGAATGCCTAATTTTTGGGTCCTGTACTGGCCTACAGTAAAAAAAATTTAGCCAGTGACCGCCTAATATACCTCCAGCCACATAATCACAAGTTCTTTTCTGTCAGGTGAATGCCAAATTTTTGGGTCCTGTACTGGCCTACATTAAACTTTTTAGCCAGTGACCGCCTAATGTACCTCCAGCCACATAATCACAAGTTCTTTTCTGTCAGGTGAATGCCAAATTTTTGGGGCCTGTACTCCTGTGGCCTAAAATTAAAAATTTCTAGGCTCCCTTAAAAGAGTTTCCCTTTAAGATGCATAAAAATAGCCCCTGATTAAAATACATATTTTTTGTGGGAATTTTTGCTAATGATCCCCCTCTGGTATGTCACTGTCCATGTTGTGGGACTTATTGTGCACTTCTAGTAAGTATTTGGTGGCTGCAAATATGACTTGAAGGTTTTTCAGGTTTGCCTTCCATTAAAGTGAATGGGGCCTGCCACGAATACGCGGTTCGTGAACATTTGATCACAAACACGCGTTTTTGTTCCCGAACCGTCCCGGCCGATGTTTGTCCATCACTTATAGCTAGATACTGCCTTTTCTCACTGGATCCCATTGACTCTTATGGCGGGGAGCAAGTCTGTGTCACGGTTTGAGTTGTTGTTTCAACCGCAGCTTGAGGCTTGATGTAGTTTGCCTCAAGTGCGGTTGCCGCGGACAACAGGTATGTGTGCGGTCCCTTTGGAGTTTGTGTGTCTGTATGTATGCACTTATGTATGTCTGTGTGCACTCTGTCTCATGTTTGGTGTGCACTGACATCTTCCCCTCACTGTGGTTGCCCGTGGCAACGTTTGGTTGTAGTGTGTACATGTGGTGGCAGTGTCCCGGCCTTCGGGCTGACTCCCAGGACACGGTTGCCACCCATGTCGTTGCTTGCGGCAACAGCCACAGTGTGACTTAGGTGTTGGACACTTTCCCTTTAAGTTGATGTCTTCCCTTCCCTGGTGTTGGAAGGGTTAACTTCCTTCCTAGTGTGTGTGTGCACTGGGTGTGTCCGATTGTGGGTGTGGCTGCATGGGCTATAAAGCCTCAGTTAAGACATGATGTCTGAGGGGTACTCCAGCCTTGTTGTAAGCTGGAGGAACTCTCCCGGTCACATTTCCATCTGCCAGTGAGTGCCACCCTTGTGGTCCTAAATTGTGATTCACTATGTTTATGAAGATGTGTGTTTACTTCATGTATGGTGTTTGGTAGATGTTTTTTGGTCTTTTCTTATTGCAGCATATGGTTTCCTGGTTTCCTATGATGTGTGTGTGGTGTGCTCTGTCTTTGGTGTTTGTGGACAGCAGCACTTGGGTTCCAGGTTGTGTGTCTGTGGCAGGTAAGTGTGGTACTAGGCTCACTTACCTGTCACTGCCATATGTCTGTTTATGTTCCCCTGTCTGTGTTGCTTGGCCACTTTAGACTCCTGTTCCTCCATGTCCAGGAGTAACGGGCTGTCTACCCAGCTCCTAGTTTAGGGCCATCTTGAGGGCTAGCAGGGACTTCAAGGTTCCGGAGCATGAGCCCTCCTACCATCAAGGTCGGCTCATGTAGCTAAGAGTCAGGGTCAGGTTAGGGATGCGATTAGGAGGTCACCTGCTCCCTAATCCTGTTGTCCTGGTCGAGCAGCGACCACTCCATCTGCTGATACCGCACGGCTGAGGGTTTTCCCCATCCTCAGCCGTGACAGTCTGTTCCTGACATTAGTGCCAGGATTTGGTTGGACAAAAACCTGTGCAAGCACCATCTGTTTGTCCGGTCAAATCTGGGCAGTAATGTTGGAAACAGGCCGTCCCTACCAGTTCCCATTATAATCAATGGAGCCTGATGGTGCTCTGGCCCTTTCTAGCTATGCTGGATACAATGAATGGTATTGACGTTGGTGTGAAACTGAAGTTAATATTATTCTCTGAAGGTACATTTTCCAATTACAAAGAGGGATTATTGGAGGACTTCATTAGTGACATTCCTCTAAATTAGCTTTTTGCAGGTGGATCCCATCACTTTAATAAACAGTAAATAGCTTAAATTAATGCAAATCAGATTTTATTTTGGCAAAAAGTAGATCTGTTCTTCTACATTATAGCATTTTACCCTTTATTATGTTGTTTTCTGCAGAGAAAATTAAGTCACATACTAAATGCCTTTAGGCTACTATCAGACAGGGGTGAGTTTGTGCTGCATTTTTTATGTTCCATTTAATTAATCTTTTAATGACACATAG
This sequence comes from Bufo bufo, assembly GCF_905171765.1. Taxonomy (NCBI): domain Eukaryota; kingdom Metazoa; phylum Chordata; class Amphibia; order Anura; family Bufonidae; genus Bufo; species Bufo bufo. The sequence goes on along the minus strand of NC_053394.1, from coordinate 228,452,033 downwards.
TAATGAATACAGTTTCAGAAATAGCATTTAGCATTTATTGTATCCAAGCAGAATAAAAAAAACTAGTCTGATATGGATTGCTTCAATAGTGATAGAATAGACATGAATTTCTCATATAGAACAGAGGTATTGTAAAGAGATAAACTATGAGCCATACACAAGCTGCAGTTATTTTGCAAAACAGTTTTAGGAAAGATAGGGGGAAATTTATCATTCCCCTACATCATTGTTGACATTAAAAGGTCAAAAAACTTTGAGACTTTTAAAATGCCATTGTGATTTTTTATTTTTTTTTGCATCTGGCATTCTGTTGCCCTTGCCAGTTTATGAAAAAGGATCTTGGCGATGGTGGGGTGTGGGCGAGGCCATTAGATCCAGCTTATTCATCATTATGTACACCAGAAACTGTAAATAATAACTGAAATCTACCAGCTACGAGATGGAGCATATTTGAGGCTGGTGCACAGACTCAGTCTGTGCCTTGTTATAAATTATATGTCTCCTGTGGCACCTCAGGCCACATCAAGTCCGTGTAGCACAGGCGCATCTTAATAAATCATGGCCAAACGTGTCAGACATTAAAGACGCTCTTCAGCGTTGGCTATCTCAGCCCTGTAGGTCAGGAAACAGCCTGATATTGTCGAGATACCATAGATAGGATCACAGTCAGGACACTACAAAGTGATACTGCTGTTAGGAGCTTTGACAAACGACTAATAAAAGAAGCCATATGGTTTTCCATCACACAACCCAAAAAAATGGCTGATAAAAATGGAAAAAACTTGTTTTTAAAAGCTTTTTTAACTGACGCTTTCTAAGAAACAGATGTTAAAAAGGGCCCTATTCAATTATCTGGGAGCAGTTGGCCCTTAAAAACAGTATAACGCTGTGTGATCCTTTCAGAGGAGGGGAGGCCAGAACGGGTACTGCCATACACAGCAAATTTATTGCATTCAAGTCACTCATGTTTATCTGGCCTAATAAAGTGATTATTTTGTCTCTATTAGATAATAAATTGGTCATGGGCTAGTTAGGCACCTTCCACCAGGCATATCATTTACCTGAATGATCCCCTGCTGCTGAAGCAGGCAGAAGAATGAAGGAATAAACTGGACAGGAAATATCTGGACACCTTTCCTACAATAATATGCATGCACAAATTTATCTGGTAGTGGTGGGGTAGTTAAAGGGCACAGGCATCACAATTACATCCATTACAAGTTTTATTTCACAATTCTATTCATTATTAGTATTACTTAATAGTTGTTGGAAAATGACAAAAGTCCATCAAGGCACATTGAGGCACAGTAACCATCCCATGGAGTCATCCCCCCACCGTTCTCACAAAACACACCCATTTTTAGGGGTGCAAAATGTGCCAAAAAACAGGCTCAATTGACAGTAACTTTATTCTCTGTTTTATCCATAAGGCCTAGTTTACATTTTGTACTGTAATCTGCTGAGGATTTCACCTGTGGAAATCCTCTGGAAAATTGTTTCTTTTAAACAGATTCTAATTCTGTTAGGCTCAATTTTTCAACTCTGTATATATTTTGCTCAGCAATGTTCTCAAAATTAACAAAAACCCTAAAACAGCATAGAGTATAAAGCATATCTGGGACAGTCATTTCCAATTCTTCAATAATGCTTTATAAGAAATGAAGCTTTAAACAAATAACTTATTAATGACCCTGAGTTTATGGTTTTTATTGTCGAGACTTCAAAAACTGTCCAACTGGAAAAGTAATCAGGAGTGGCTGTTTACTTCAGTGAAAGCTGCATGTCTGAATATAATGACCTCTGATAGACAGCACACACTCATTTTATCCAGTCAATGGCTTTTATACTCTGTAATGATGAATGCTATGGAAATTTACACTGAGATTAGACACAGCATGGAAGAAATTGATCTCCCAAAGTTCCCCACCAAGATTTTTTTAATTTAGATTTTGTTTTGCTACGAAATCTAGTATAAAGCTTAAAATCCTAAAACAAAAGGGAAGAGTTACTTAAAAGGCCATCATTATAAATACTAATGATGCATAGAATAATGTAGAACTATTGGAACAGGACAACATTGCATGGTACATGAAGAAAGCTATCATTCATTCATTGTGTATCTTCAGGGTTCATGCTGTATTATGGATCCTTATGAAGCCACAATAATACACCCATAGATTTATTTGAGGCCCCACGCTATCCAGAAGCAGAATTTGACGCTCTAGGGCCCAATGTAAAACCTATAATAGGACCCACCATATATTTTATTTTTATAATATTAGGCTAGTCAACTACCTCTGCCATCAAGGTTCATACATAGCTGCTGCCACTGCATCCTCAATGGCTATGTCCCTGATTATACTTCTGTATAGCTCTGATCTTAGATTTCCTATGTTACTATGCTACAAAGCACAATTAGCAAAGAACCATGCACTTATAATGCATAAAGCAAGACCCCCCCAAAAAAATAAAAATAAAAATGGAGTGCTCATTTTCCCAGTATAACAAAAGAAATCCCAAGTGTGGCTTTGCACAATATGAAAACTCAACCTATAAATTATCAAGCCGCGCAACATGTCCAGTCATTGCTCAGCCTTACATAGTATAACTAGAAAAGTAGCTAAGCCAGCTTCATATCTGCAACTAAACTTTTCAGGACAGAAAAAACAGAACTGATAGAATGAACGTCTCTAGCTAACAAGACTTAGAGGGACCTCTGGCTGGGTACTATTTCTATTATGGAGACCACTTAAATTATGTGATGACTATTGTAGGCTAGGCAACACTCCTCCTGGTTTATGGGAAAATATAAGCAAATTAGTATGTCTTAATAGATAAGAGAGAATTTTTTTTATTTATTTTTTTCAGGTAAGTCTGATTTGGGGGTCTGGTCTGAGATCTGATGAGGATTTGGGGTCTGATTTGAGGGCTCTGATCTGAGGTCTGATAAAAAAAATTATTTTTATTTTATTCCTCTAAATCCTAGGTGCATTTTATGAATCGGTAAGTACAGTAGCTTTTCTGACAAAAAGGATACAAAAAGGTGATACTTTCTGATGCCAACTGATGTTAAACATGCTAATTTGCATATATTTTCCCGGGAAACCCAGAGGGTCATTGCCTTGCTAAAATACCCTGCAGAAATACTAGGCACTCTCCATAATGAGAAAGAATACCACCGCAGATAATGCATATATATTGCTAAGAAACCCAGAGTAGCATACAAGGCTCTCACAACTTTTGGTTTGGATAAAATCGATTTGGGCCAAATTGGTTCACTCATCTCTAGTACTGTATTTATGCATATTGTAAATAGGCAGGATTTAGTAGCATAGACAATAAATAAAGATAAATGTCTATTGCAATATGTGCAATGAAGATACATTTTTGATATTTCCAAAAAGGCATGTGCCATGAACATTATCAATTCAATTATCACCTCTGTATTTTTCTTTGAAGGCCTGTTGAGGTATTAAGTAACGATGGCGTCTGCTATTTTATTTGCTATATATCGTTAACTAATCGTTATAACATTTGTCGAATTAATAAACCAAACTTTAAATATTCTGCCTGAAAAATATCCCCTGCTGTGATATGTGACTGCCTTCACAATGACTATATGGTAATGAGGAGGATTATTGTAAGCCTCATGGGTTACCAATCAATTAACACGATAACAAGCTGCAGCAAGCAGTCGTTTCAAACTATTTTTAGACCTCTCGGCAAGAGCTATTACCCTGTCACATTCTGGTTGTGATCCATCTGCAATATCTGCAGAGATTTGTTATACACACTGCCATGGAATGCAAAATTAAATACTAAAGAGTCAAGGACATATCCGGCCAGAATATATAGTTCCAAAATGTGGCTGACTGCTCTAACAGAACTTTTGACTTTGAGATGTCAACCGCATACACTCAAGTGTCAAAATATATTAATATTACATAGGTTTCAATGTACATTTAGATTTTATATATGTTCAGTTTATACAGAACTGCATTTACCTCACATAGCAGTGAGGTACAAGATAGGTTGTTAATATGATATAAAGAAAATCAGGGAAGGGAGGGGGAACCTATGATATGACCACTTCACATGGCAGTTTTTGTATCACCCAATCATATAGTGGAACAAACACTGAAGAGGTGCAAATCTTTGCATTATAACTTTTATCTGTCAGACCATCTGCTACACAGACAGGATCCTTTGTGCGTCTCATTTTTCCTTGCTTCTGTCAGATCAGAAGAAAGGTCAAATAAAATTATGATGTCAGCCAGGCCGAAAGCCAAAATAGTGGACTAGTCATGAAGAGGGGAGGGTGGGAACAGCATGAGAAGACCACAGAGTGGACCTATGACATAGTGGTGAGGTGGAAGAAGCATGAGGAGACCACAGAGTGGCCCAATGATAGAGTCTGGAGGTGGCAGCAGTATGAGGAGGTCACTGAGTGGCACAAGGACACAGTCTGGAGTTGGCAGCATCAGGAGTGGGCCACCGAGTGGCACAATGACAGAGTCTGGAGGTGGCGGCAGTATGAGTAGGCCACTGAGTAGCACAATGACCGAGTCTGGAGGTGGCGGCATCAGGAGAAAGCCACCGAGTTGCACAAAGGCAGATTCTGGAATTGGCAGCAGAATGAGGAGGCCACCGAGTGGCTCAATGACAGAGTGTGGAGTTGGCAGCACTATGAGGAGGCCACCGAGTGGCACAATGACAGAGTCTGGAGGTGGCAGCAAAATAAGGAGGCCACCGAGTGGCTCAATGACAGTGTCTGGAGTTGGCAGCAGTATGTGGAGACCACCCAGTGGCACAATGACAGAGTCTGGAGGTGGCAGCAAAATAAGGAGGCCACCGAGTGGCTCAATGACAGAGTGTGGAGGTGACAGCAGTATGTGGAGACCACCCAGTGGCACAATGACAGAGTCTGGAGGTGGCAGCAGTATGAGGAGGCCACCAAGTGGCACAATGAATTACTCTTAAGGTGGCGGCAGCATCAGGAGGTTGTCATTGTTTTCATGTACTTTTTGTACATTTGTTGTTTCATAATATATATTTTCCTCACACTTTCAGACGTCACACAACGTCCTTCGGTCCATGCTTGCCATCAATATTACCGAAATGGCAAGCAGCAGGAGACCACAGAGTCACAAGGTGACATAATTTAGAGGTGGCGGCAGCATCCGGAGGCCACAGAGTGGCAAGGTGACATGCTGTGGAGGTTGGTGGCAATACCAGTACACGCTGAAGATGGTGGGGGAAAGAAGGAGCACTTGGCATCAGATGACCATCAGAATAGTAGCTGAGGCAGGTAGCCAGAACAAACCGGTCTCTTTTGTCAAATTGTTGGTGTGGCACCATGGATGATCTAGTCTGATGCATCAGGCCTGTTTAATCTTGATGCAGTGTCCCACTATGTGCTATATGTGGGCACTTTAAACTGTTGCTAAATATCATTTCAAATGTATTGTGGTATCATGCTGTAATTCCCTTTAACAGGCTGGCAGTCATTTACCTTTATTCGCCCCTAGGTGGTGCTGGCACCACTTATATATATAGCTGGGGGGGGTGTCAAGTCAGTATGTGTGAGGATAAGAATGAAGAGACGAGGAAGTTAATGGAGAAGGTGTAAATTTGTTTTCCAACTAAATAAGTCACAATTATTTTTACCACATATAAGTGCAGCGCATAACGCTGAATACAATATTTTTCCCACCAAAATAAGTCACAAAATATTGTACCACATATACCGTCAGGTCCATAAATATTGTTATTCCCTTATTATCCCAATTACAATGATCAGATGAAAGGTCCAGAGTTCATTTCAAGTATGCTATTTGCATTTGGAATCTGTTGCTGTCAACTCTCAAGATGAGATCCAAAGAGCTGTCACTATTAGTGAAGGAAGCCATCATTAGGCTGAAAATACAAAACAAACCCATCAGAGAGATAGCAAAAACATTAGGCATGGTAAAAACAACTGTTTTGAACATTCTTAAAAAGAAGAAACGCACTGGTGATCTCAGCGACACCAAAAAACCCGGAAGACCACGGAAAACATCTGTGGTGGATGACTGAAGAGTTTTTTTCCCTGGTGAAGAAAACACTCTTCACAACAGTTGGCCAGATCAAGAACACTCTCCAGGAGGTAGGTGTATGTGTGTCAAAGTCAACAATCAAGAGAAGACTTCACCAGAGTGAATACAGAGGGTTCACCACAAGATGTAAACCATTGGTGAGTCTCAAAAACAGGAAGGCCAGATTAGAGTTTGCCAAACGACTTCTAAAAAAGCCTTCACAGTTCTGGAACAACATCCTATGGACAGATGAGACCAAGATCAACTTGTACCAGAGTGATGGGAAGAGAAGAGTATGGAGAAGGAAAGGAACTGCTCATGATCCTAAGCATACCAGCTCATCAGTGAAGCATGGTGGTGGTAGTGTCATGGTGTGGGCATGTATGGCTGCTAATGGAACTGGTTCTCTTGTATTTATTGATGATGTGACTGCTGACAAACGCAGCAGGATGAGTTCTGAAGTGTTTCAGGCAATATTATCTGCACATATTCAGCTAATTGCTTCGGAACTCATTGGATGGCGCTTCACAGTGCAGATGGATAATGACCCAAAGCATACTGCAAAAGCAACCAAAGAGTTTTTTAAGGTAAAGTAGTGGAATGCTATGCAATGGCCAAGTCAATCACCTGACCTGAATCCGATTGAGCATGCATTTCACTTGCTGAAGACAAAACTGAAGGGAAAATGTCCCAAGAACAAGCAGAAACTTAAGACAGTTGCAGCATCACCAGGGAAGAAACCAATCGTCTGGTGATGTCTATGCATTCCAGACTTCAGGCTGTAATTGACTGCAAAGAATTTGCAACCAAGTATTAAAAAGTGACAGTTTGATTAAACTTTTGGGTCCTTAACAAGTGGGAGGCACATATGCAAACTGTTATAATTCCTACACCGTTCACCTGATTTGGATGTAAATACCCTCAGATTAAAGCTGACAGTCTGCAGTTAAAGCACATCTTGTTTGTTTCATTTCAAATGTGGTGGTGTATAGAGACAAAATTTTTAGAATTGTGTCGATGTCCCAATATTTATGGACCTGACTTTAACTGCAGCGCTGAACGCAGCATGAAATATATTTTTCCACCGAAATAATATCACAAAAGATTTTACCGCATATAAGTTCAGCGCTTAACGCTGAATACTAATTTTTTTCCACCTAAATAAGTCACAAAAGATTTTAACGCATATAAGTGCAGCGCTTAACGCTGAATACATTTTTTTCCCACCAAAATAATTCACAAAAGATTTTATTGCATATAAGTGCAGCGCTGAATAAAATGTATTTTTCCACCAAAATCCTTCAATAAATATTTTACCACATATAACGGCGCACGGAGATGGAGGGGGTCTTTGGATTTCCCCCGCACTATACTGACGTCTCAGAAATGAACTCCCGACAGTAGCTCTTGGGAAGGTCATGGAGTGTCCCAGTCATCCGGCATCTATTCGCTCCGCTGAAGGATTATTTTGAAAGTCTGTAGAAGCCACATGGGGCCCCCACACTGCAGATTTACCATAAATACATCATGGAGAGTTAACCGCATATAACTGCGGGGCTGACCGCTGAATACATTTTGTTTTTCGACCGAAATACTTCAATAAAGATTTTACCACATATAACCACCACACTGACTGACTGCTACCGCCGCTACTTCCGTGAACCCCTGCACCACTACTTCCCGGGTAGGTAGGCTGCTGCGAAGCAGGTGCTCTACCCCAGGCACATTTGGCTCCCTACCTCCCTCTGCTGCCACCCTGCTAAATCCCAGCCATGCTTTCAATACATATGTACTGAAATAGGCCACTAAATGCTTTCAACACATATAACTGCCGCCGACATGAACTGAGAATTTATTTTTCTGTTTGTACTGAAATAGGCCACTAAATGCTTTCAAGACATATAACCGCCACCAACGTGAACTGAGAATGCATTTTTATCTTTGCACTGAAATAGGCCACTAAACGCTTTCAACACATATAACCACTGCACTGACTGACTGCTACCGCCGCTACTTCCGTGAACGTCTGCACCACTACTAGGTAGGCTGCTGCAAAGCAGGTGCTCTACCCTGGGCACGTTTGGCTCCCGACCTGCCTCAGCTGCCACCCTGCTGACTCCCAGCCATGCTTTTAACACATATAACCGCCGACGTGAACTGAGAATATATTTTTCTTTCTGTACTGAAATAGGCTACTGAACGCTTTTGCCACAAATAACTGCACCAGTGATATGTGTATATATTTTTCTTTTTTTTACTGTAATACACCCCTATACGCTTTCACCAGAATTAACTGCAGAAATGCACTGAGAATATATTTTTATTTTTTTACTGTAATACACTCCTATACGCTTTCACCGGAAATAACTGCAACAGTGCAGTGTGTATATATTTGTCTTTTTTTACTGAAATACACCCCTATACACCTTTAACAGAAATAACTGCAGAAGTGACCTGAGAATATATTGGGATGAAATAGGTCACTATATGCTTTACGCTTTAACCGGAAAACAATTAAATAGTGAAGTGCGTACTGTATATACATAAGCCTCTAATGACTTTTCAACATAAGACTTGCGGGCTGTCTAATGACAGAACTGTCTAATGACAATTTGGATCCCCAAATAATAGTTCTCTGCACTTGTAAATCACTTTTCTATCAATGTCCCTAGCGCCTTCTAACGTCTGTCCCTGCACTAAGATGCTGTGAAATGATTCCTCCCTATTTTTTCCTTGCACTTATAAATATTTTTTTCTGTCTTTTTTTTTCCAGAATAGATTGTCCAATAGCTGTCCCTAGCACCATCACACGTCTGTCCCTGCACTCTGAACGCTGGAAAATGTCTGACTGTAAGATGGCCAATGTATTTATAGGGGTGTGACATCACAAGGCTGACTGGCTGCTTATTGGCTGCATGCAGGCATATCAATCTGGGTGATCCCGCCTTCCCAGAGTTCCTTGCCCCATGTCCTTAGTCCTCACATGTGTAGCCGCCATTTTAGAAAAAATGTGAATTGTTACCACGAAGTGCGAGGAAATTTGCATTTGTTGCGAATCGAATGTTTCCTGAAATACTAAATGAATTCCACTTTGTTAGCTTCGATTCACTTATCTCTAGTATGGGAGTACAAAATCTCATGTACTCATTGCAGATTTTTTTCCGTGCGGAAATTTACTTGCATTGCGGATTTCATAATAAATAGCAGGTCAATTATGTTCAATGGGAGGGTGAGATCTGTGGCAAAACTTCATAAAACCTTGTAAATTTTGGTTTGGATATGCTGCAGAGAAAATAACAAAAATACCTTATTGTAGTCCAGGGTAAATGCAATATAATGATCAAAATAGCTAAAAGGCTACGAAAAAAGCCTTGTTTATGACCTTCCTATTAAGACATAACCTTTATTCTGTTTTCTTTTAAAATAAATTCCCCAAACTGAACCAAAGTGTGCAGAAACACACATAAATCCACACGGAAACTTTTGCAGATCTCATGTGGATTCACCTGCACTTTTGGCTTTAGGTTACAAATACTGACCAAACTCTTGCCATGTGAAAGTGGCTTTCGGGGCCCTTTACACCATATAAAACTCAGGGAATTTACATGCAGCAATAATCCTCCCTATATGGGAATTACCAATAGTTACTACAGTTGTTTGCCTCCATACATATTCCTAACACATCCCTGTTTATACAGGGTGAAGTGCTGCCAACAAATTATGATTTTATGTGCCATTTTAACAGTGCTCACCTGTTTTGATAAATTTCTGGATGATTGGCAGTACATTTATATGGGGGAATTATTGGGATTGAGCATTTGAACAAATTCTCTTTCTTGACAATTGTCCTGATAAACATTAGGTTTCCCTCCCTTCCCCAATGTTCTAATAAACATATTGATTTAGGTAGGTTAAAAAAAGAAGTACATCCAGTTCAACCTATTATCTTAAAGCCACCCAGAGCAGTACAAAAAAAAAAAAAAAACTATGTTAAAATCAATTATAGGGAGGAAATTACTTCCTCATTAGAGATATGCTTATCATAATATGAATTTGTCTCTATAGTCCATTTCCAGCCATATAAAATGGTAATATAATATTTTTCTAGAAAGGCATTTAGGCCCCTCTAGAAAATTGTCAACAAATTTACCATCACTATATCTTGTGACAAAGTTCTATAGTGTTACTGCACTTATAGTAAAGAAATCTCATATAAACAAAATCTTTTCTTTAGAGGTAGTGGATATCACTATGTCATGGTAAAAGGCTGCCTAGGTATGAAAGAACCATGATATACCTGTACCTATGACTGGCTGAGGTTATTTATGGAGCGGACCACTGCGCCGAGCTCGCTCCATATATGACTGGGATTGACAAACAAGGTAATTTAACCCCTCAGATACTTTTCTCTGCCTTTAAAACAAAGCCCCTGCAGTGAAATAATGAGGCTCTAATCGGTTACTATGATAGCCTGGGGCTTGCTTAAGGTTTTCAGGCCTCTCATGGTACCACAAAGTGACTGAAAAGTGGGGCATGGATCAGCAAACAGAACATTATAATCCCATAGGTCATAATAATTCTCTATTATGGTCTATGGGGCAAGCAATCAGAAGATCTCAGGCTCTAGGCCCCTGAAAGAACTAAAAATGACACAAAAAGTTAAAAAATTAAATAAAAAAAAGATTAAAAGTTCAAATCACTCCCTTTTTCACAATTTTACATATAAAAGTAAACAATTAAAAATAAACATAATGTAATGCTGTGGTGGAAAAATCTTGTATGGACTATTAAAATATAAAACTTTTTTTTTGCACAGTGTACACAGTGTGATTTGTCATTTGTTGATTACTTTATACCCCCAAAAATTGAGTAACAGAATGCGTACACCAAAAATAATAGCCAATAATAACTAAATTTTGTCCCACAAAAAACAAGCCCTCTTGCAGCTAGGTACACAAAAGTATAAAAAAAAGTTATGGCTTCAGAAAATTGAAATACAAAGAAAACTTGATTTTTTTTTAAAGGTTTTTATTTTTTTTAAGTAGTAAAACAAAAAATGACACAAATATGACATTGCCTTAATCATACTGACCTGAAGAATAAGGATGTCATGTCATTATTAGCACACAGTGAACACCATAAAATCAAAACCCCAAAACCTTGCTTTAATTGTCTGTTTTTTTTTCAATTTCACCTGACAAAGAATTATTTTCCCATTTTTCAAAATAAGACATGGTAAATTAAATTGTGCCATTACAAAATACAAGTTATCCCACCAAAAATAAGCTCTCATATGGCTATATGAACAGAAAATTGAAAAAGTTACGGTTATTGGAATGTAGGGAGATAAAAACAAAAATGGGTCCAGTCCTTAATGGGTTAATGATATGTTTGTTCTAGAAACTACTTAGATTCCCTATGTAATTACAATCCTCTATTCTTATGACTTTTAAGGTATGCCATTCTTCTATTACTCTTACTATAAGTTTATGAATGATTTCCCAGCCCACTGCTATAAATGTCCAGCTAGGTGTTACTATCTGTTTGTGTGTGTGTCTCGGCACAATCTGACACTGGCAGCACTGACAGTGCCAGGTTATATATAGTCAGAACCCCAACTGGTAGTATACAGATGGACCTTTATTGAAGACTGGTCACTATATGACTTGTATCTGACATTTTTTAGCAGTTATTCTCCATGCATGCTGAATGTGCAGTTTGCAATTCTCCTAGATCTGGTGGGTGGATACCAGCTGCAATCCACTGCACACAGAAAGTAGAGGAGATTCTGCTTCCAAACTTTCTCCTACTCAGAAGCAGCTTCAGGCTCATGGAAGACATTACGGAGAAGTCCTGGCCTGTATGGTTGTGAATAAAGCACTTATTCTGACATATAAGCTTCCTATTAAGCTATATCAGTCTCTTTGTTTGCGCATAACTCTTCTGTCTCACTCCTCCCCCTCCCCCTCTATAGACTTGTATTGACAAGTGTAATCTGATATTTCAGCAGAGCTGGTAGTGGACTGTTTTCAGGCATATTTTAAAGTGAAAAGCAGTTATCAAGGAGGTGAAGAGATAACAGCTGATAACATGAGATCTAGAAATTTTTCACTGTTAAGACATATAAGCTTTTGTAGTTGCTTGTACTATTGCTCATTAAGTCTTAATATAAGATATATGAATTTAATACTAAAAAAAGGGTTAAATTATGTTAGTGTCATGCCCTGCTCAGACTATGTATGGATGTCTGCCAGATTAGCAGCACATGTCTAGTCATTTGTGTTGTTTTGGAGACGTGCTAGATCCGCCTCCCTTCAGGTGCTCTGGGTGGGGTCGTTGGTTTAAATTACTCTCACTCCCAGGGTTCCGTGCGGGTTATAGCTTCTGTCAGGCTGTCGAAGGAAGGAGTGAAGGATTGGCTTTTCCTGCTCAGATAAGATAAGTTGGTTTCTGATTTCTTTGGTTTGCTGTCTAGGCTGTTTTAGTGTCGTCTGTCCCCTCCTGGTTTTGAGGAAGCAGGCTGCCCCTTTTCCCCTTTCACCATCTCAGGGATTCTAGGGTATTCTCAGCCCAGGCACGAGGAAGGCACGAGGACACATTATTCCCACATTCAGGGTCTGAATGTGGGCAAAGCAGAATAGGGAGAGCAGTTAGGGATTCGCTAGGAGGTGACCTTATCCCCAGCTTCTTGCCTAGAAATATTGTTTGTTTAGTTATCTGTGTATCCTATACCCTGTCCGCCGTGACAGTTAGACTTTAAAGGGTACAGATAGCTAAAGTTGTGTTAGTGCAAGAAATTTTTTGCCTATTCCTTCCCTTCTTTTAATATATGGTTTATATGTATTAGAATATATAATATATAATAAGAGTTAAGCAAAGCATTCAAAACGGAATTCAGTCCAAAGTTTAGGAAAACTTAGATTTACAAAGAATGCAGTTTTCCTTGTGCTTCATGGTAACAAATCAGGTTTTCCTAAAGTGGCAATTACACATGTTACAAAGTGACAGTAAGAAGCTTAGAAATGCGAGATCACCCATAATGCCTTGCAGCCAGCAAATCTGCAGATCGTCATTCCCTGTAGCCATCCCCTATGATGTTGCCATTGTCTTGTGAGCTGAGCATAGGGAGAGATTTGGCAAGCGCTCATGCCCTAGGGACAGTGTTTATGAAAATGATTAATAGAAAAATATTCAATAGGGAGGCACAGGGAGAGTGCAGGGAGACTTATGCTGCATCAGTTTTATTCATTTATTCCTACATTGACTTATTCCTACATCAGCCATAAATATAATTATACCAATATCAATACCAATAAGATAGAAGACTTTTTTATTCTGGTGGCAGAATGCCAACCAATACCATCCTGTTGGCACGTCTTAGGGGGGCCAAGTCTTACTGATGATCATCCTCATATGCTGGCTTTACTTCTTACAAATTATCCTTCAAACTCTGAATGTCCTAGAAAAGTCAACAAGACACAGACTGGTGGCTGTGGCTGAGACTGCTGGCACTGACTGGTGGCTGTGGATGAGATAGCTGGCTGTGGCTTTATTCTGAGACTGCTGGCACTGAGTGCTGGCTGTGGCTGAGACTGCTGACTGCGGCTGGTGGTTGAGACTGCTGGCACTGACTGGTGGATGTGGCTGAGACTGCTGGCTGCGGATGAGACTGCTGGCACTGACTGGTGGCTGTGGCAGAGACTGCTGGCTGCAGCTTGTGGCTGAGACTGCTGGCACTGAGTGCTGGCTGTGGCTGAGACTGCTGGCACTGACTGGTGGCTGTGGCAGATATTGCTGGAACTGAGTGCTGGCTGTAGCTGAGAATGCTGGGACTGACTGGTGGCTGAGACTGGCAACAGTGTCTAAGACTGCTGGCACTGACTGGTGGCTGAGACTGGTGGTTGTGGCTGGTGGCCGAGACTGATGGCTGAGACTGGTGGCTGCAGCTGAGATTGCTGGGTGTGGCTTGTGGCTGAGACTGCTGGCACTTAATGCTGGCTGTGACTGAGACTGCTGACTGCGGCTGGTGGCTGAGACTGCTGGCACTGAATGGTGGCTGTTGCTGAGACTGCTGGCTGCAGCTGAGACTGCTGGCACTTAGTGCTGGCTGTGGCTGAGACTGCTGACTGTGGCTGGTGGCTGAGACTGCTGGCACTGACTGGTGGCTGTGGCTGAAACTGTTGGCACTGACTGGTGGCTGAGACTGGTGGCTGTGGCTGGTGGCACTGACTGATGGTTGAGATGGCTGGCACTGACTGGCACTGACTGGTGGCTGACACTGCTGGCACTGTGAATGGGGGCTGTAGCTGTACAACTGGCACTAACTGCTGGTGCTGAGACTGCTGGTAGCGACTGGTGGGTCAGACTGCTGACAGGGGCTCCTCTATATATGGCTGATAGTGCTGTGACTGATGAACAGAAATGGCGCTTGGGACTGACAAACAGAAATGATGGTGCTCCAATCTGCTTGCCGAAGCGCAAGGCTGCTTGTGGTGCGCCGTGTGTGTATATACACTGCTCAAAAGGGAACACAAAAATAACACATCCTAGATCTGAGTTAATTAAATATTCTTCTGAAATACTTTTTTCTTTACATAGTTGAATGTGCTGACAACAATATCACACAAAAAAAAAAAATGGAAATCAAATTTTTAACCCATGGAGGTCTGGATTTGGAGTCACACTCAAAATTAAAGTGGAAAAACACACTACAGGCTGATCCAACTTTGATGTAATGTCCTTAAAACAAGTCAAAATGAGGCTCAGTAGTGTGTGTGGCCTCCACGTGCCTGTATGACCTCCCTACAATGCCTGTGCATGCTCCTGATGAGGTGGCGGACGGTCTCCTGAGGGATCTCCTCCCAGACCTGGACTAAAGCATCTGCCAACTCCTGGACAGTCTGTGGTGCAACGTGACGTTGGTGGATAGAGCGAGACATGATGTCCCAGATGTGCTCAATTGGATTCAGGTCTGGGGAACGGGCGGGCCAGTCCATAGCATCAATACCTTCGTCTTGCAGGAACTGCTGACACACTCCAGCCACATGAGGTCTAGCATTGTCTTGCATTAGGAGGAACCCAGGGCCAACCGCACCAGCATATGGTCTCACAAGGGGTCTGAGGATCTCATCTCGGTACCTAATGGCAGTCAGGCTACCTCTGGCGAGCACATGGAGGGCTGTGCGGCCCTCCAAAGAAATGCCACCCCACACTATTACTGACCCAATGCCAAACCGGTCATGCTGGAGGATGTTGCAGGCAGCAGAACGTTCTCCACGGCGTCTCCAGACTCTGTCACATCTGTCACATGTGCTCAGTGTGAACCTGCTTTCATCTGTGAAGAGCACAGGGCGCCAGTGGCGAATTTGCCAATCTTGGTGTTCTCTGGCAAATGCCAAACGTCCTGCACGGTGTTGGGCTGTAAGCCCAACCCCCACCTGTGGACGTCGGGCCCTCATATCACCCTCATGGAGTCTGTTTCTGACCGTTTGAGCAGACACATGCACATTTGTGGCCTGCTGGAGGTCATTTTGCAGGGCTCTTGCAGTGCTCCTCCTGTTCCTCCTTGCACAAAGGCGGAGGTAGCGGTCCTGCTGCTGGGTTGTTGCCCTCCTACGGCCTCCTCCACGTCTCCTGATGTACTGGCCTGTCTCCTGGTAGCGCCTCCATGCTCTGGACACTACGCTGACAGACACAGCAAACCTTCTTGCCACAGCTCGCATTAATGTGCCATCCTGGATAAGCTGCACTACCTGAGCCACTTGTGTGGGTTGTAGACTCCGTCTCATGCTACCACTAGAGTGAAAGCACCGCCAGCATTCAAAAGTGACCAAAACATCAGCCAGGAAGCATAGGAACTGAGAAGTGGTCTGTTGTCACCACCTGCAGAACTACTCCTTTATTAGGGGTGTCTTGCTAATTGCCTATAATTTCCACCTCTTGTCTATCCCATTTGCACAACAGCATGTGAAATTGATTGTCACTCAGTGTTGCTTCCTAAGTGGACAGTTTGATTTCACAGAAGTGTGATTGACTTGGAGTTACATTGTGTTGTTTAAGTGTTCCCTTTATTTTTTTGAGCAGTGTATATTACTCTTTTTATGAGGCAAGGTAACCAGAAAATGGCTGTTCTGGCACAGTTTTTATTATTTTACAATGTTCACCTGACAGTAGATAATGCAATATTTTTATAGAGCAGTTCGTAACGATGCGGCAATACGTAACAAGTCAATTTTTTTATTTTATTTTGGATTTACACAATAAATTTTATTTTTATTTTTTAAATAATGTTTTTGTGTTTCCATTTTCTGAAAGCCATATATTTTTATTTTTTTCTGAGCGAATGTCTTATTTTTGCTGGAAGACATGATGGTTTGATTGGTACCATTTTAGGGCACATATGAATTTTTGATTGCTTGGTATTACACTTTTTGTGATGTAAGGTGATACAAAATTGATTTTTGGCACATTTTTAATTTTATTTTTTATGGGGTTCACCAGACGGGTTGGATCACATACTATTTTTATAGAGCAGGTTATTACGGACACAGCAATGCCTAATATGTACATTTTTATTTTATTTTACACAATAAAAGCATTTTTGAGTTTCCAATTTCTGAAAGCCATATTTTTTGGCGATTGTCTTAGGTAGGAACTCATTTTTTGCAAGATGAGATGACGGTTTGTTTGGTGCCATTATGGGGCACATATGACTTTTTGATTGCTTGGTATTATACTTTTTGTGGTGTAAGGTGATAAAAAATAAATTTTTTGGCACATTTTTATTTTATTTTATTTTTTATGGTGTTTACCAGATGGGTTGGATCACATGCTTTTATTATATAGCACGTCGTAATGGACATGACAATACCTAATATGTGCATTTTTTCAACTTTATTTTATTCAATAAAAGCATGTTTGAAAAAAAAACATCTATATTATTATATTTTTTGGACGATTGGCTTATGTAGGGGCTCATTTTTTGTGGGATGAGGTAATGGTTTAATTATCACTTTTTATACCTTTTTTGGAAAGTGCAGTGGGCAAAATTGCAATTCTATCATAGTTTTTCTTTTTTTATTATGGTGTTCACTGTGCGATAAAAGTAACATGATCCTTTTATAGATCAGGTCCTTACGGATGCGGCGATATCAAACATGTTTAGTGGTTTTTATTTTTTACATTTGAACCAATTATGTGTGGATATAGAAAGGGTTCACCATCTGCATCACTGCCAATTCCCTGTCCCTTACTGCTCGCCTTCTTCATATTAAATGTTATATATGCTTGAAAGTATGTCACACGTACAGTAGCGTAGGATTTGGAAGTGTATGCCCCAAAAAATTTTAAAAGGAATTTAAGATGTGGAAACGTCACACAGGAGATATCCCGCAGATAATGTCAATGCTGTCACCAGCGGTTAATAAAAAAATGCAGGGAATGTCACAGGTATTTGGGATGAGGAAACGTTATACTGGAGAGGTACCACCGGTAATGTCACTGTCCAAAACATCTACGTAAAAAGTACACTGTATTTCACAGATACATTTCTTAAGAGCACACGTTACACTGGAGATGTGGCACTGGTAATGTCACTGTCAGAAGCGGACACAGTCTATTGAAAAAGTACACTGGATGTCACAGATAAATTTTTTCAGTGCACACGTTACACTGCAGATGTGGCCCTGGTAAAGTCACTGTCAGAAGTGGACACCGTCTATTGAAAAAGTACACTGGATGTCAGAGATATTTTTGGGATGTGCACACTTTACACTGGAGATGTGGCACAGCTAATGTCACTGTCCGCAGTGGACACCGTCTATGGAAAAAGTACACTGGATGTCACAGATTTCTTTGGGATGCACACACTTTACACTGGAGATGTGGCGCAGCTAATGTCGTTGTCTGCAGTGGCCTAACTATTGTATGCTATTTATCGCAGGATAGTCCTTAAAAGGACTTTTAGGTCTCTGAAAAGTTTTGGTGGTAAAAATATTCTTATAGCACTCCCTACATTGTTTATCCCTTCCTCAGCACAGCTCTCCCTGACTAAGAATGAGCCGAACATGTGTCATCGGGTGCTATATAGCACTCGATGACGCATTCCGACCAGCCAATCACTGTATTGCCAGCAGCCAAAATGGCTACAGCATTACAGTGAGTGCAGCACATACCTGCACATTTATTGGCTGCATAGCAGCCAAGAAATATGCGGGTCGGAGACTTGAGCATGACACTCAAGCACATGCAGTATTCGGCCAAATACCGCCATGTGCCGAGCATCAAGATGCTCGAGCCGAACTGGTGTTCGGCCGAGCATGCTCAATCATCACTAATAAGAATATATTGGCAAAAAACTCATTTTAATATCAGTGTGAGGGTTCAGCCATATATTGTCAATTGCATTTACCATTGCAGTGCACCATTTTCAGTGATTTTCTGTTTCTTATACGCCTCATCCGCACATTTGTCTTACATATGGTCCGTGTCGGGCATCCTCCATTGTATGCAATTTTTGCTGCGGATTGCTGTTGGCAATGGATCACATGTGCAGGATTTGCTCCCTTGGTTAGTAAGCATATGGGGTTTTGAGAATTTTTTTCTTTTAAGACCTGTGTAGGATGTTTTTGTGGTACATGTGGTCCGCTGCCGGCATCCTCCATTGTAAGCATTTTTGCTGGAGATTGCTTTTAGCAACTGATCACATGGACAGGATTTGCTGCCCCGGGTAAAAATGCGCTACAACATTAGGGGTTTTGATCATCTTTTGCCTTTTAGACCACTTTATTCAGTGATTTTGTCTGTATATTTATGCCTGGAGGTGGGGCAACCTCAGGTTTGAATGTGCCTTGATTTTGATTTATGGATAACATTCAGGTCCACCTGTGCACCCTGTGTCATATGAGTCAGTGATAGGTGGGACTCACAGCCTCCTCCCATTGTATGTGTGATTTTACCCTGGAGGTAACTGGGAGCTGCTGGCTGTGTGTCGGACTCTATGCACCTACCATAAATTGTCCATACGGCATAGGTAGGTCAGAGTTAGGTCCCGTGCCATTTTGAGATACCTTGACGGGGAGCGCGGGCTCCAGTATGTTCTTGATATAAGAAAATATTGGCGAAAGCCTCATTTTAATATCGGTGTGAGGGTTTAGCCATATATTGTCAATTTCATTTTCCAATGTAGTGCACCATTTTCAGTGATTTTCTTATAAGTCTCATCCGAACATTTGTCTTACTTGTGGTCTTTCGCGGGCATCCTCCATTGCATGCATTTTTGATGGGGATTGCTGTTAGCAACATATCACATGGGCAGGATTTGCTCCCCCAGGTAGAAATGCTCTACAACATTGAGGGTTTTGAGCATCTTTTGCCTTTTAGATCACTTTATTCTGTGATTTATTTTTAATTTTTTTTACAAACAATAGTTTTGTCTCAATATTTTCTGATGTGTGGCCAAGAGCTCAACAACTTTAAAGATAATCCCCATAATACTTGTTTTCAAAAGTAAAGTACTAAATAAAATAAAAAAGTATAATATGAGTATGTCAACTTGGATATCTGACAAAAAGTTAAGACAGTAAACATAGAACATTCTCTTTTTCTTCAGAAATACATATACAATAACCACTGTTTTGCTGTTTGCTTCCTAACTAAAGAGATTGCCTTTTATACATTTTTTCAGAAGGCTACAGTTAACACAATTCACATGCTAACAGAAATAATAATAAAAACTGCTACTATCAAATGGTCAATCAATATTTTTTTAATTATAAATAAAGATAAGCAAATCGAATCCCATGAAGTGGAATTCAATCTGAATTTCAGGATAAATTCGATTCACCTTGAAGCCAAATTTCCTCTTGCTTCGAGTCAGCGAATCAATTTAACCTGAAATAGTGCAAAAAACTAAAGAAATCAAACTTGTCTCCTCAATTTGCTCGCAACGGGCCGCCAATCTCCATCTTAATTGAATATCTCAGCCAAAATCCTGTGCGTGGTGACGCACGAGATTTCGCCCCAGATCTTCAATCAAGATGGTGGCAACCGGCGCAATGGAGGCGGTAAGTTTGATTAAATTTTTTTGTTAATTTTACATTTTTTTTACACTCAGATGCCGCGATCATGTATGGACGCGGATTCTGAGGGGTACAATGACAGGGGCGGCGCTATAGTAGCTCCTGTCATTGGACCTGCTGCTTACAAAAAAATGCGCTTCATGATGAAGTAATTCGTCACAAAGCAAATATTTGGATAAAATTCGGTGAATCAGCCGAATTAAACTTTCCAATTATTCGCTCATCTTTAATTATAAATTTAGGAATATTCAGATTAGGAACATTCAGTTAGACTTTGGAATTCCTTGGATTTGCTGAAGCCCCAAAATAAAGGTAATCTTTGTCATAGAAATTACCTAGTTTTGATGTTTGATATATTTTTTCATTTCTATTTTTGTATAAAAAGAAATCCTGAAATATTGAAATTTTCACACTGCCCATTGAGCACTCAAAATTCCACGACAAATCCGGTTTTGTAAAGATTACTTTGCTTAGAATATTCTGAGGGTGGAGACAACAGCCATCTGTTTATCATTGCATAGCAAGATTACAATTAAAGGTAATACCTATTATAAAGCTGGAGGCACATAACACAGGATCCATCACTCACTATAAGTGATGGGGACACTTATGCTTTTTATTTCTCCCCTTCTCTACACAGTGACTACTACTCATGATACAGAGCTTGCTTCTATCCTGGGTCACTTTCATTCTTATATGTTCATCATGATAATTATTTCTGTGTGTTCATATAGATTCAGCCACCAGAATGTTAAGTACGTGAGATGGGTTGCAGTAAAACTTAGTTGCATGTCATTATTACAAATTTCTGTGTGACACAAAAAGACATTACATCACTAGATATTGCTTAAAAAATGAGGAAGTCGTCTATGTATTGGCTTCACCAGATAATAGGGGAAATATATGACTTTGCCCATCTCTTCATAAAACCATATGGCTCCTGTTGATGGAATGTTTTTTTTATTTTATTAAAAAAATACTTGAATTGCACATTTAATAGAATTATATAGGAAGGGAGGGTATTTCCTGGATGTAAACAACGTAAAAAATATATTGTTTATAATGGTTTGGCTGTTTATGGGGTACTATGTGTACTACATGTTACACTTGCATTTTTCTTTGTAAAGGTGGGTTCACTGATGGGTTTAATGCGCTTTGTGTACCTTTGCATTTTTAGTATGTGCATTTTTGGTGCATTCTTTCTTTGCTCCTGATGTTAGCTCAAAGTCTATAGAAAATAAAAACTGTATACACAAGGATTTTTGCTACTTGTAGATTTGTCAAATGGTACTCCGGGAATGATTTTAAATAGTCACCAGCAACCTGTCCTAGAAAGTGAGAAGGACTGGGTGCCTCCACATACAAACATACCTAGGGGGATGAGTGGGCAGGGCCTCCCTACACACTAGGTTCTGGCACTTATGCTACTTATTGGTGAGTTTTCCTGTCAGACTGCTCAGCCATGATGACATATTATGTCAGGATCACATCATAACCATCTTTGCTAGAGCAGTGTAGTGAAGCTTTATTAGTGTGTACCGTTTCTTTGTAGGAAGCTTACATTATTATTCAGGGAAAATTCAATCCATAATGATTATAAAAATGTCATTTGACATGTTCAGAAAATACATACACTTTATTGGACATAGAGTGAGAATGTGAAGACACATTTTCAAGGTTCCTAGTACTGGCATAAGTTAAGTGTGAACATCATTAACATGTTTAGAAGTCTGTATCTTGTCAGAAGGAATGCTGGATACCATGGTAACACCCATTGAAAATCTGAGTCAGTTCTGGAGCACAAAATGTATAAAAAGCTACAGTGAAGCATGAAAATATAAAATATAGATAAATAAGAGAATATTTATTTTCATCATGTAATTATTGGTCATATAATAACTTTTATAGGATTACATACAAGACTGTCATATACCATATTATAAGAATGGGCAGCTAATAGTAATGACAATAGAAGGTAGACAAAAACACACAATAGGTTTTCTAGTCTGTAAATATCGACCTACAGTATTCTGAGCACCCATCAGCTGTTTATGGCAGCTGCCAAATTAATGAAGCTGGTATCAAACGTTTCTGACTACTGTGTACTGGCCGTGACATCATACTACAGCTCAGCTTCCATTCAAATGAGGTTGGTTTGGAAACGTAAAAATATTTACAATTCAGAAAAATCTCATAATCTTAAAAAAAAAGTTGTCCTATCTTGGCCTTTCATGTGTAGGCCTAGGGATGCAGAGTTATAGAAACACTCGGGGGCTCCTCTGTTTAAAGTAATTGCAACAGCGTATTTACAGAAACACCAGAGGTCCAAATGGTTAGACATTTCCATAAGTCTGGCCTCCATGGGCTGGCATTTACTATGAGCTATTCCTACTGTATCTCTGCAGTGAAAAGCACCTTTTAGACCTCATGTACATGGCTGTATAATGGTTCTTTGCAGCCTCTAAAAAGGGTAGAACAATAATAAGAGGCATATAGGATTCTACAAAAGGTATTTTGGTAATAGAATGAGGATAGAGAAGGACTCACAAATCATTTCTCTCTTCATTGCAAGAGATGGAATCAAGATGGGACTTTCTACTGAGTCTATCTCCTCCAGAGTAATATCAGGGTTCTTATCTTATCTCATTTCAGGGATCAGAACTTTTGATATGTCTCTGCGATATAACTAATGTTTGCTGGAAAGTATGTGACCCTTTAAGTATTAGTTCAGCATTAAAATAAATTCCACTCCTTTTTCTATAATACATTGTACATTTGCTAAGCAAAGGCATATTTTAGAATACCCCCTTTACCTCAGTATAAACCAGCACATGCACATACTGTAAATACAATGACTAATGTTCATGAGGGTTTTTTAATGTCTGAGATCCACAAATTTCTCATTTTATTTACTTTAAATATTTAGGGGGACATTAACTAATAAACGCCACAATAGTGGTGTATTAAAGATCATCGATTTTGACACACACCTTTTTTGCCCCACTTTAGACGGGACAATTCTGCAGCCAATTGTCTGGAAGGAAACTTTCTTTCCCGATAGTCGGCTTTTCATTTAGTGAAGGAGCCCGCTGAATTTATATGCAGAAATCTCCTTCTCTTTATGAGGGATCACTATTATGATCCCTTATACTCATACAGATACAGTACATGGTTTCTGAGCAGTAGATTGCCGTTTAGACCACACGATCAGCTGCCCATAAACTATGATCAGTGGTGCCTGCATGAATGACAGAATCACCAGATGAACATGGGCAGATTGTCTGGAACGACCGTGCAACGTTAGTCTATCATAAACAGTTTGTGTCATAATTAAGACATCTATCTATATTATCCATCTACTGCATCTACATGTGTTATCTATCTATCTATCTATCTATCCTTGCTGAAAACCCTCTTAGATTATATTATAGATTATATAAATAGATTATATAAATAGATAAATTGGTCAAGATAATTCTCTTAATAAAGATTAAAGGGGTTATCCAATTTCTGAAACATCCCCCCCTCCCCATGTGCTGGGCCCCTCAAAGGTAATAAACTTACCCCGCTTTTCTTTCCCGGTGCCGCTCCTGGTCCCCGCACCACCGCTGCTGCTTCTCCCTGGTACACAGATAAAAACATCCGGTGTCGGGGGGGGGGGGGGAGCAGCCAATGGCGTCATCCGGCCAGCACAGGGGGGACCGTTTCAGAAATTGGATAACCCTTTTAAAGGACTTTCTTGGGCAAAAAAAAGGGTAACCTATTATTAGCAAATTCCGTTGTTCTGTTACTTGTGAGAATGCAACCCCTTGGATTCCTGCAGATGAGCAGAATGAATGGCCCATATAGATGGACCCTGGATAAACAATGAAGTGGTAGCAGCACTCATTGTAGGACTAAGACCCCTGCTAAATGCTGACCTGGGGGTCCCAAAGGTAGGGCAACTACCAGTCACACATAGTAGATTGTCTATCTATCTATTTATCTATCTATATTATCCATCTACTGCATCTACATGTGTTATCTATCTATCTATATTATCTGTGACAAACTCCCCTCTTTTGAGGTGGCCACGAGTGATTGGAGAGGACTACTTGCCAGCCTCTTACCATGTGATTATGGTCCCATGTTGAATGCACCGGTTTTGTGCAGAAAAGCCATGAGTACAGCCAGGCCAAAGAGACTTGTACTAACTTTTGAATTCCTGGTCTAATTCGTGCCATTTTGGGATGTGTTAAATGTCTATGTGTATTGTAAAGGGTGGGACATTGTATGTTTGAGTAAGTGATGTCTGTTCCATTGTCTCTCTGTGTGTATTGACGATTGTCCTCTGTCCTGGAGACAACCGAGTTGTAATTCAATTGTCTCTCAGGACAGAGGGCAATGTGTATTCTCCTGCCTGTGTTGATTATGTTAACCATGGTGTACCATGATTAAATCACAGGCCGAGGGGAGGAGTCTATGTGGGTTGTAACCTTTGTGTTATGGGTTAATGTATGTTTGTTGTGGGTGTCTCCCTTGCATGGGAGCAGAGGATAAAAGCATATGTATTTTTTCAATGTGAGGCCTTCCAGTAAAGTATTTCTAGCATTCAGCTTGGGCTAATGTATAGACTTATTTGGCGATACCGGCGATACCAGCGATACTAGCGATAATAGCGATTTATTGCTCTGTGGACTATTTGGCTGTGCTATTTCAAGGGGAGAAGGGAATACTAGACAGTGACACGGATGATACCGCCACATTATCCATCTACTGCATCTACATGTGTTCTCTATCTATCTATCTATCTATCTATCTATCTATCTATATTATCCATCTACTGCATCTACATGTGTTATCTATCTATCTATCCTTGCTGAAAACCCTCTTAGATTAAAATAATCATTACACAGAAAATAAAGTTGTAAATGTGCAACTACATTATTTAAGATTCTCTTTCAACATCCCAAAACTTTCTGACAATATCAGCTGCTACCACCAGGCAGCCAAAGCACAAGGCATTTAAGGGAGAAACATGACAGTGGCTTGATCCTAAACTGATGTACGACTCTTAGCTGTGCTTTTGAAACTTTGGAACTATTCCATCTATAATCTATTCTCATCATCTTCCTCTACTGACAAATGGTATATATCATTTCTGACAGAGCAGCCACTACATGCACCTTGCTGCTGAAAAATATGAATACTTGAGTTTGTTCCATGATTTATACACGAGTTCCTCCAATGCATGTGTCTATGTGTTGACCTTCGTTCCGAAGTCGATTCATTCAAATACTTCAATTTTAATGCTCTCTCTGTACAGCTTAAAATGTATTGGCTCCGTGGAGCCAAAGTTCGTTTCAACCAAAGTTGTGTGAGACTTCAGTGAATTCCTACTATATTCACACCTGCGTATTAAAAAAACTATTTAAAATAGTAATCCAAACTAGGTTTAGGTACTGGCTGGTACCTCAGTACCAAAGCCCAGTTCGGATTTATATTTTAAATTGTTTTTTAATATGCAGATACAGTATTTCACCCCTCACATTTTTGTAAATATTTTATTATATCTTTTCATGGGATATCACTGAAGATATGACACTTTGATACAATAGTCAGTGTACAGCTTAGTATAAATTTGATGTGCCTTCAAAATAATTCAACACACAGCCATTAATGTATAAACCGCTGGCAACAAAAGTTAGTGCACCCCTAAGTGAAAATGGGCAAATTGTGCCCAAAGTATCACATTTTTGTGTGGCCACCATTATTTTCCAGCACTGCCTTAATTCTATTGAGCATGGAGTTCACTAGAACTTTATAGGTTACCATTGGAATCCTCTTCCACTCCTCTATGACAGCATCAAGAAGCTGGTGGATGTTAGAGACCTCATGCTCCTCAACCTTTCCCACAGATGGTCAATAGGGTTTAGGTCTAGAGACATACTTGGCCAGTCCAGCACCTTTACTCTCAGGTTCTTTAGCAAGGCAGTGGTCGTCTTGGAGGTACGTTTGGGGTCATTATCATGTTGGAATACTGCCCTGCGGCCCAGTTTCCTAAAGGAGATGATCATGCTCTGCTTCAGTATGTCACAGTACATGTTGGCATTAATGGTTCCCTCAATTAACTGTAGATCCACACAGCCAGCAGCACTCATGCAGCCTCAAACCATGATACTCCCACCACCATGCTTGACTGTAGGCAAGACACACTTGACACCTGCCACACACTTCAC
This sequence comes from Bufo bufo, assembly GCF_905171765.1. Classification (NCBI taxonomy): domain Eukaryota; kingdom Metazoa; phylum Chordata; class Amphibia; order Anura; family Bufonidae; genus Bufo; species Bufo bufo. The sequence goes on along the minus strand of NC_053394.1, from coordinate 228,425,663 downwards.
ACTATCTGAACCAAATAAGTTTATCTTGGTCTCATCAGACCACAGGACATGATTCCAGTAAACCATGTCCTTAGCCTGCTTGTTTTTAGCAAACTGTTTGCGGGCTTTCTTGTGCATCATCTTTCTGAGATAACAGCCATGTGAACCAATTTAATGCAGTGTGTGGCGTATGGTCTGAGCACTGACAGGCTGATCCCCCACCACTTTACCCTCTGCAGCAATGCTAGCAGCACTCATATGTCTATTTTGAAAAGACAACCTCTGAATATGACGCTGAACATGTGCACTCAACTTCGGTCGACCATGGTGAGGTCTGTTCTGAATGGAACCTGTCTTGTTAAATTGCTTTATGGTCTTGGCCACTGTGCTGCATCTCAGTTTCAGTGTGTTGGCAATCTTATAGCCTAGGCCATTTTTATGTAGAGCAAAAATTCTTTTTTTTAGATCCTCAGAGAGTTCTTTGCCATGGGGTGCTACGTTGAACTTCCAGTGACCAGTATGAGAAAGTGTGAGAGCAATAACACCAAATTTAACACACCTGCTCCCCATTTAAACCTGAGACCTTGGGTCTTATGGAGGTGCCACTACCCGAATCTGTATTATGTACATGTTGTGAATCATGTTTTTTATCTAGGTGGGGGAGCCACATGGTTTGATTTTGTATTCATTTAAACATGTTTCCCCATTCCATATTTTCCACTACTTGCAATGCTATCACTGGATGTCCCAACTTGTTTTGTGCACTCTCCATGTGGTTATGTTTGTCTTTGCCAATTTATGCATATATTTATTTGTTTTATCAATTTCAATAAATATATCTTTTTTGGATATATATTTTTGTATTATATTTTTGTATATGCTGAGTGTCTGGGTTTGTCCCATCTAGGAGCTATTTATTTTTTATACACGTTTTATTCGTGCTGTACAATCGTATTACGGTTTTGTGTGTTGAGTTATTTTGAGGGCACATGAAATTTACACTTAAGCTGTACACTGACTACTTTACATTGTATCAAAGTGTAATATCTTCAGTGTTGTCCCATTTACAAAAATGTGAAAGATGTACTCACTTTTGTGAGATACTGTATGAATATAGTATGAATTGACCGAAGTCTTGAGCGACTTCGGGCGAAACAAACTTTGGATCCGTGGAGCCAATACATTTTAATGCTACATAGAAACAGCATTAAAATCTATGTTTTTGAAAACAATTTGACTGATCCGAATGTGGATTCACTCAAGCCCAATAACTATTATAATAATAATAATAATAATAATAATAATAATAATAATGCTGATGATGTGAAATGTGGTGACTAACAATCATCTATGCATTATACCTACAGGAGCTTTTATAGCATTCCCTTCTCCTAAAGTAACTTCCTCTTTATGTGGTCTACCACTTTGTGGCTGAGTTGCTGTGGCTCCTAAACACTTCCACTTTTGAATAATACCACTTACAGTTAATCATGAAATATCTAAAAGAGAATAAATTTCATGAACTGAATCATTTCAACGTTTAAACTACCAGAATAGTACTTTCCATTGATGAGAGTAAGAAAATTTCAGAATACACATGGAAGCGGTATATATTTAGTGGATTTGTATGCAAACCAAAATGCAAACATGGCTGTGTACATGAAGCCTCCGTGAGCTCTTTAGGATAACCCATTATTTTACAAATTTATAAAAAGGCAGACTGCATGACTAGGTTCTTGATTTTATACACATTTGGCAGTAGGAATGAATGAAACACCTCAATTATATGATTAAGATGTGTGTACCAATACTTTTGTCCAAATAGTATAACATTCCTGACCTCCTATACACATGGGCTCTCTGCTATACAAACATGTTGTGAATAGGGATTGTAGTATAAGCTACTGGCAGACACTTCATCATGAGAACAAAAGCTTGAACTCCAACTGTCTATCCTCTCACCCAACACCTACCATTAAGAGTCAGGAGGCCACCATACACATTAGATGGTTGGCGGATCCAGCTATAATCAGTGAGTTTGGCCAACATTTATCTGATGTGTATGTCTTGTTTAACTCCTTTTTTTCATGCAACATCTATAATAAACCCCAAAACTATAATGCCAACTATCTCAAACTCAGTAGGAAAAAGCTGGAGGGGGGTGCTTGATACAGAATGGTGGTTAAGAGCTTCCTTTTACCAAGGTTATCACATTAAACTCAGAGCACAACATGCGGAGTGTGAGAAAACAAACATGATGGAATACAAAATAAATACCGTATATCATACAAAAAGTATTTAATAAAAGGTCATGATTATAAATAAATGTTATTCATTTTATTATTTTAATTCTTTCTTTTATTTATTATTTATAATCCTGTATAGTGAGCAGTGTAAAATAAAATAAAAACAAATCATAAAAATCATACTTGTTTGAAAATCTAGCACGAGATCTTGCGTGGCCCGTGATGACATCATCACGTTAGCTGGCATGGTGACGTCATAAGTCACCGTGCACAGGATTTCGTGCAAGATCTGTTCACTCTCAAATGGATGTGGTAAGTATGAATATTTTTATTTTCTACTGCCATTCAGGGAAAATTGAGATCAAGACTTTACGGCTAATCAAATTTTCCCTGAAATCCGGATCAAAGTTTACTTCATGGACTTCGATTCGCTCAACACTAATCATGACCTTGTATCAAAATATTTTTATTATATGTTTATTGTGTATTCCATCATGTTTGTGTTCTATGTTTCCTCACACTCTGCTACCTAACAAAGCAGGCTATGCTTTAACCACTTCCAGACCGGGCCATTTACCCCCTTCATGACCAGGCCTAATTTAGCAAATCTGACATGTGTCACTTTATGTGGTAATAACTTTGGAACACTTTTACTTATCCAAGCCGTTCTGAGATTGTTTTCTCGTGACACATTGTACATAATGTTAATGGTAGATTTGAGTCAATATGTTTTACCTTTTATTTATTAAAAAAATCCAAAAGTTAATGAAAATTTGAAAAAATTCCCTGTTTTCTAAATTTTTATCTCTCAGCTTTTTTTTTTTTTAACAGTTTATTTAATTATATATTTATTACATTGTATGCTTTATAGTGTCTTTTAATACGAGGTGCAAATCTGCAGAGCACGTTCTATGCCCACAGTCAGCAAACAATGCTAGGAGATTTCAGCTCTGAAGCCAGCAGAAGTGTACCTGCAGCTCTCGACTGTTAACAGCCTGTAAGTCAGATTTAGTACTTCTGTAAGTAATGTAGTACATTTTTCTGGAATGAAAAACTACCTGTTATGTCTTTCTCCAACCCATATATATATATTTTTTTTATTTTTTTATTTTTTTTTATTGAGAAATAAAAACATACAAATGAAGTACATGTTATACTGGTAACAGGTTATAATGATGACAGGTTAAGTGACAGCTTAAGTACAATAGAATTGTAAGCGGTGAATGGTAGTAATAGGCAGTGAACCCTACATTAATTACTTTCTTTACTGTCAATTATATCAGTTCACAGGAAGTTTATGGTATATCCCAGAGGGGAAATCTCTCGGCTTTTAAGGCCTGTTGCACACAAATGTTTTATGCCTGTGGCATTATTGCTGCCCGCATACGGCGGGTCCGCAATACACAGGCACCGGCCCGTGTGGACTCCACATCACGGATATAGACCCATTGACTTGAATGGTTCCGCAATCACGGAGATGCGGAACAGAAGCACAGATCGGAAGTCCACAGAAGCACTACAGAGTGCTTCTGTGGTGTTTCTTTCCGTGCCTCCGCACCGCAAAAAAATAGAACTTGTTCTATTTTTTTGCGGTCCGGACGGATCACGGACCCATTCAAGTTGAATGAGTTTCAATCCATCCCGGCCGCTGCACGGACGTTGCCCATGCAAATTGCGGTCCCCAGTGCACGGAAGGGATGCAAACCTTCTTGTGCAAGAGGCCTAAGACAGATAGTAATGCCTCATAAAATATTACTTAATTAACATACTCCATCATTTTATATTTTTACAACGTTTGATGATTTAGCATTTTATCAATTGACACAACCAAGATAAGGGTTTTGGTCAGACCGATACTATTAAAGTGGGCTAAACCCTAAAGTCCAAAAGAATATTCACAAAATGGGTAGCTTTATTAATACTTAACATTTAATTATTTAAAAGTTAAAATAATAGGCCCTTGATGTATAGAAAAAATCTAGACTGAGTGCAATTGGGATATTGCATACAACTCTCCGTTGGCATGCCAATATAGAGAGAGAAAAAATGGACCAAAAAAGGAGGAAGGGACAGATATAATGATAGGTTGAGAAGAGAGGATGGGTTGAGTAAGAGGGACACACTGCTGAGTCACAGCCCTAGGTGTCCCTTATCCTAACTCCTCAACACACTATAAATCTATCACTAGCCCTAGTTAGCCCTACCTAGACCTGGACTGCCCAGCTTTGTCCGAAAGATAGAATGTGGTCCCTATTTCTAGAGAATAACATACCAGATCAGAAAAAGGGGGGCAGTATATAGAAGACTGACAAACAAAAATTATATATATGTATATGAGACAACCTATATAAATTGCGATGAATGAGCTATATAGGTACAGTGCTCAGGGATCAATAGTGGGTCCCAAGTTGATAAAGAACGTCCCATATATATATATATGACACAACCTATATAATTTGCGATGGATAAACTCAATAGGTACAGTGCTCAGAGATCAATGGTGGGTCCCAAGTTAATAAAGAACGTCCCGACGCGTTTCCTTGAAGGTTAGCAAATCTTCAGGGCACTACAACCTTTAAATGTATTGGTCACAGAATTTGACTGAATTGTAAGTGTCACAAGTTCAGTCCAATATTTCAATTTCTGCAAAAGGTAGCTCTCAAGTATCCAGAGCAATAGCCACACTAATGGTACACAGAAATATACTTGTACAGCGATAAGATTTGAGCACATACAGTCAGCAAGGTACTTATCTGTACAGTCGTGATACACCAACTGTTCACAGAGGGGTGCGGGTGTCACGCCTCGGCATTCCGCGTATGGCAGCTGCAACGAGGGTGAGTTCGCGGCTCGTTTAAAAAGCCGTCCAGTTCCGCCCATTCTCCGCCCATTGACGTCATCTCATCAGCTGATCGGGTCACGTGACAACAGCACGTGATAGTTTCCCGATCAGATGACCCGGCCGGGATGGGAGGCGCTCGGCGAGTCATGCTGTCATAGCAACCGCATACAAAACAGCCCCTACCACGGAGTAAAGACCTAGGCAAGTCAGCTGTCAGTCCAGCGGCCGCAATGGCCATAACGCCGCCCCAAACCGCACAGGATTGACGTTACAACAGAGCGGATTTGTTTCAATGTGTCAGCGAAGTAAGTAGGCAAGACATCTCCACATGACACATTAAACAATAAGTTCATGCATCAGAGATCGATGATTCCTTGATCTCCGAATAATGTATTTATTTAGAGCTCATATAGTTAGGTTTCATAATAACTGTTTTGATTTAAACTATAAAATGCTTCCACCACAGAAAGCAGCAGCAATTGCAGAAGACAAGAGGAAGAAAAGAGACAGGTAAGGATTAAAGGATGTACAGATTTGGGGGTACATATAGATGAGTGGATCAATGGACTTAAGGATCTATGTAACTGTTGAATGACAACTGTTCATTCAACCCCAAAGGAGCCACAGTTTGCAATTGGAAGATCCACCACGTCTCTCTCTGTAGAATCCTCCTGTCCCAGTCGCCCCCTCGTCTTGGTTTTTGAACAATTTCAATTCCCATGAATTTTAGGCCAGATACATCACCTCCATGTACAGTATTGATATGTGTGGCTAGGGGTGTGTCCCTATCATTCCTGACATCACCCAGATGTTCCCCAACCCGACGACGTAATTCACGGGTGGTCTTGCCCACATACTCAAGGCCACAGATACAGTTTGCTTTATATATCACGCCCCTTGAGCGGCAGTTAACAAATTGTCTAATCTGGTACGTCTTTCCAGTGACACTACCGCAAAATGTGCGTCCCTGTGTAATGTGAGGGCACGCTACACAGCCACTGCAGCGAAAACTACCAACGGGTCGTCGGAGCCAGGTTTCTCTGCCCTCCTGGTTTTCGCTGAAGTGGCTGTGGACCAATCGGTCCTTGAGGCTCAAACCCCTGCGATATGTGACCTGTACTGTCTCGGAGATGGCATTTCTGATATCAGGGTCTAGTAGGAGGACCTCCCAGTGGTTCCTGAGTATCTGTTTTACTTCATCCGAGGCACCATCAAATGTGCCTATCAGACGTATCGGTCCACTGGTTGTTATTTTTGGTTTAGGGTATAATAATTCATCCCTCTTGCTGTTACAGGCCCTCCTATAGGCTGATCTCAAAACAGCATCTGGATACCCCCTCTCACGAAACCTGCGCCGTAGATCTTGAGCCTGTTTCTTAAAATCATACCAGGTGGAACAGTTCCTCCTAATGCGCAGGTACTGTCCCACCGGTATCCCTCTTTTGAGGGGTTGTGGATGATGACTCGTCCAATGTAGCAGCGCATTCGTGGAGGTAGGTTTCCTAAATGTTTTAGTTTGTAGCATATTATCCTTGTCCCTTGATATCTCTATATCCAGGAAGGGCAAGGTGTTGGTTTTGAATTCAAAGGTGAATCTCATATTGATGGAATTGATGTTCAGTTCTTTTATGAATGCAATGAACTCACTCTCATTGCCCTTCCAGACGACAAAAATGTCGTCTATAAATCTGGCCCACGTTAAAACGCATGGGATGAAATTACTAGGTGCATCGTTGAATACCAGGGTCCGTTCCCACCAGCCCAGGAACAAATTTGCATACGATGGGGCACAAGAACTCCCCATCGCAGTGCCCCTGAGCTGGTGGTACAGAACCCCGTCGAACAAAAAGATATTCCTTGTCAAGACAAAATTTAATAGACGTAAGACAAATGAGTTATGTGAGTGGAACTGACGTCCCCTTGTACTCAAGAATGTTTCCACAGCCCTCAATCCTAGGGTATGGGGTATTGAGGAGTATAAGGCCTCCACATCAATCGAGGCCAAAGATGTACCCTCCTCCATGGATACCCCCTCTAAGCGACCCAATAGATCGCTCGTTACCTGAGGGACACGAGCGATCTATTGGGTCGCTTAGAGGGGGTATCCATGGAGGAGGGTACATCTTTGGCCTCGATTGATGTGGAGGCCTTATACTCCTCAATACCCCATACCCTAGGATTGAGTACTGTGGAAACATTCTTGAGTACAAGGGGACGTCAGTTCCACTCACATAACTCATTTGTCTTACGTCTATTAAATTTTGTCTTGACAAGGAATTTCTTTTTGTTCGACGGGGTTCTGTACCACCAGCTCAGGGGCACTGCGATGGGGAGTTCTTGTGCCCCATCGTATGCAAATTTGTTCCTGGGCTGGTGGGAACGGACCCTGGTATTCAACGATGCACCTAGTAATTTCATCCCATGCGTTTTAACGTGGGCCAGATTTATAGACGACATTTTTGTCGTCTGGAAGGGCAATGAGAGTGAGTTCATTGCATTCATAAAAGAACTGAACATCAATTCCATCAATATGAGATTCACCTTTGAATTCAAAACCAACACCTTGCCCTTCCTGGATATAGAGATATCAAGGGACAAGGATAATATGCTACAAACTAAAACATTTAGGAAACCTACCTCCACGAATGCGCTGCTACATTGGACGAGTCATCATCCACAACCCCTCAAAAGAGGGATACCGGTGGGACAGTACCTGCGCATTAGGAGGAACTGTTCCACCTGGTATGATTTTAAGAAACAGGCTCAAGATCTACGGCGCAGGTTTCGTGAGAGGGGGTATCCAGATGCTGTTTTGAGATCAGCCTATAGGAGGGCCTGTAACAGCAAGAGGGATGAATTATTATACCCTAAACCAAAAATAACAACCAGTGGACCGATACGTCTGATAGGCACATTTGATGGTGCCTCGGATGAAGTAAAACAGATACTCAGGAACCACTGGGAGGTCCTCCTACTAGACCCTGATATCAGAAATGCCATCTCCGAGACAGTACAGGTCACATATCGCAGGGGTTTGAGCCTCAAGGACCGATTGGTCCACAGCCACTTCAGTGAAAACCAGGAGGGCAGAGAAACCTGGCTCCGACGACCCGTTGGTAGTTTTCGCTGCAGTGGCTGTGTAGCGTGCCCTCACATTACACAGGGACGCACATTTTGCGGTAGTGTCACTGGAAAGACGTACCAGATTAGACAATTTGTTAACTGCCGCTCAAGGGGCGTGATATATAAAGCAAACTGTATCTGTGGCCTTGAGTATGTGGGCAAGACCACCCGTGAATTACGTCGTCGGGTTGGGGAACATCTGGGTGATGTCAGGAATGATAGGGACACACCCCTAGCCACACATATCAATACTGTACATGGAGGTGATGTATCTGGCCTAAAATTCATGGGAATTGAAATTGTTCAAAAACCAAGACGATGGGGCGACTGGGACAGGAGGATTCTACAGAGAGAGACGTGGTGGATCTTCTAATTGCAAACTGTGGCTCCTTTGGGGTTGAATGAACAGTTGTCATTCAACAGTTACATAGATCCTTAAGTCCATTGATCCACTCATCTATATGTACCCCCAAATCTGTACATCCTTTAATCCTTACCTGTCTCTTTTCTTCCTCTTGTCTTCTGCAATTGCTGCTGCTTTCTGTGGTGGAAGCATTTTATAGTTTAAATCAAAACAGTTATTATGAAACCTAACTATATGAGCTCTAAATAAATACATTATTCGGAGATCAAGGAATCATCGATCTCTGATGCATGAACTTATTGTTTAATGTGTCATGTGGAGATGTCTTGCCTACTTACTTCGCTGACACATTGAAACAAATCCGCTCTGTTGTAACGTCAATCCTGTGCGGTTTGGGGCGGCGTTATGGCCATTGCGGCCGCTGGACTGACAGCTGACTTGCCTAGGTCTTTACTCCGAGGTAGGGGCTGTTTTGTATGCGGTTGCTATGACAGCATGACTCGCCGAGCGCCTCCCATCCCGGCCGGGTCATCTGATCGGGAAACTATCACGTGCTGTTGTCACGTGACCCGATCAGCTGATGAGATGACGTCAATGGGCGGAGAATGGGCGGAACTGGACGGCTTTTTAAACGAGCCGCGAACTCACCCTCGTTGCAGCTGCCATACGCGGAATGCCGAGGCGTGACACCCGCACCCCTCTGTGAACAGTTGGTGTATCACGACTGTACAGATAAGTACCTTGCTGACTGTATGTGCTCAAATCTTATCGCTGTACAAGCGCTTTCTGGCACATAGCATTGAACGGCTTTTTGAATATCATCTGGTGGGTGATAATACACCAGCAAAGCTGATTCAATGTTTGAGAGACAGCTTCTTTAGTTGCTCTGAGTGCAATTCAGGTCATTTGTATTGTCTTATACCTGGATTTTATTTAAACTGGTGGTCTATCTGTTATACCATGCTTTATGATTGACTTTTGAACAGATAGTCACTTTATTATTTTTGCTGATTGATGAATCAAACTAGCGACCCTCAAACAGGTGGTCACGTGTTAGTTTGAATGCTTTTTAACCAAAATGACTCTAGACCCAGTTACTTGATAACTTTTGAATCTATGACCCTGAATACAGGTGGTCATAGGGGGGTTCTCTGAGTCCTTTTTGGTGAAATGACAATATTTCTGTGTACCATTAGTGTGGCTATTGCTCTGGATACTTGAGAGCTACCTTTTGCAGAAATTGAAATATTGGACTGAACTTGTGACACTTACAATTCAGTCAAATTCTGTGACCAATACATTTAAAGGTTGTAGTCCCCTGAAGATTTGCTAACCTTCAAGGAAACGCGTCGGGACGTTCTTTATTAACTTGGGACCCACCATTGATCCCTGAGCACTGTACCTATTGAGTTTATCCATCGCAAATTATATAGGTTGTGTCATATATATATATATGGGACGTTCTTTATCAACTTGGGACCCACTATTGATCCCTGAGCACTGTACCTATATAGCTCATTCATCGCAATTTATATAGGTTGTCTCATATACATATATATAATTTTTGTTTGTCAGTCTTCTATATACTGCCCCCCTTTTTCTGATCTGGTATGTTATTCTCTAGAAATAGGGACCACATTCTATCTTTCGGACAAAGCTGGGCAGTCCAGGTCTAGGTAGGGCTAACTAGGGCTAGTGATAGATTTATAGTGTGTTGAGGAGTTAGGATAAGGGACACCTAGGGCTGTGACTCAGCAGTGTGTCCCTCTTACTACGCATCCTCTCTTCTCAACCTATCATTATATCTGTCCCTTCCTCCTTTTTTGGTCCATTTTTTCTCTCTCTATATTGGCATGCCAACGGAGAGTTGTATGCAATATCCCAATTGCACTCAGTCTAGATTTTTTCTATACATCAAGGGCCTATTATTTTAACTTTTAAATAATTAAATGTTAAGTATTAATAAAGCTACCCATTTTGTGAATATTCTTTTGATTTAGCATTTTAGAAGCAATTTTTGAATTTTTTACGAAAATTTTTCGTTTAGTTCTGAAGTCACTTTGTGGGGCTTACATAATAGAACCAACACATAAATGTTGTTAACCCTTTAGGTATTCCATAGGCATTAAAGCAAAATAGAGGTGACATTTGAAAATGTCACTTTTTTTTGCAGATTTCCCATTTCAATAATTTTTTTCCTGGAACACATCAAAGGTAACAACAAAACAAACCTCAATATGTATTACCTTGATTCTGCAGTTTGCATAAACACCCCATATGTGGTGTTATACCGCTGTTTGGGTGCACAGCAGGGCACAGAAGGCAAGGTGCGTCATATGGTTTTTGGAGGGCAGATTTTGCTAGAATGATCTTTGGGCACCATGTTGCATTTGAAAAGGCCCTGAGGTAACCGAACAGTTAAAACCCCCAAAAAGTTACCACATTTTGCACACTACACCACCCAAAGAATTTTTAAGGGCTGTAGTGAGCACTTCACTCAGCAGGTGTTTCATCAAATTTTTAATACTTGGTTGTGAAAATGAAAAATTAAATTTTTTTTTACAAGAAAATTGTGCTTTAGGCCCAAACTTTCTTTTTCACAAAAGATAACAGGAGAATATCCACCCACAATTTGCATCCCATTTTCTCCTGAATACAGTAAGACCCCAATTGTGGTCGTAAACTGTTATTTGGGGATATGCCATGGCTCAGAAGGTAAGGAGCGACATCTTGATTTTCTAACATGGAATTTTCTGTCATAGCAAGAGCAAGAGCAATAACTTATTTTTATTTTTTTGTTGAATGTGCTGTGAGAGGGCATATTTTGTGTGAGACAAGCTTGAGTTTGTATTAGCACCATTTTGGGGTGGTAAAGTCTGGCTGCTCTTTATTTAATTTTTGGGGAGGTAAAGTCACAAAAAAATCTGTGGTACATCACGTGATATTTTTATAGATCTGGTCATTATGGATGCAACAATACCAAATATGTCTTTTTTTTTTTACGTTTTACACAATTTTTTTTTTAGAAAATAAAAAATTTTTAGCCATATTTTTTTTCATTTTTCTGTCTATAGTCTTGTGTGAGGACTTGTTTTTTTGTGGGACAAGGTGAAGTTTTTATTGCTACCATTTTGGGGTACATACAACTTTTTTATTTATTGTTATTATGTTTTTTGTGAGGTGACTATAAAAGCTGTTTGTAGAGCCAATTGTTATGGATGCGGAGATACCAAATATGTCCCTTTTAATTATTATTATTTTTTTAAATCATGTTTGTTTTGCAATTTTTGTAGAGCTTTTTTTTTTTTAAAAATTCTGGCTATGGTCTTTTGTGAGGGCTCATCTTTTGCGGGACGAAGTGACGTTTTTATTGCTACCATTTTGGGGTACATACAATTTTTTGATTGATTAACATTATGTTTTTTGGGAGATGAGCTCACACAAAAAAAATCTGTTTTGGCGCAATGTTTATTTATTTATTTATTTTACGATATTCACCTCATGAGGTAGAGCCTATGATATTATTTTAGAGCCTGTTATTGCAGACGTGGTGATACCAAATATGTCAATTTTTTTCTTCCATTTTTAAAAATTTTTAAATAACGGGTTTGGGGGGAATTATTATTATTATTTTTGTAACTTTTATTTTTTTCAAAACACTTTATTTTTATTTTACACTTTGAGTTCCCCATAAGGTCATAAAAGATCTTTGGGGACATTTCACATTATTATTTTTTGATTTCGTCTATAACTCCTATTGATTTCACTTATAACTGGGGCTGACATAGTTACAGGGGAAATACACCACCTAGTGAGGCTGCACACCACTATACTGTGCTGTACAGCCTCAGTGCAGGGCTGATCGAGGTCTGTTAAAGACCCGGCAGCTCCTGCACTCTTCTGGCCCCAGCAGTCACATGACCACCGGTCCGGGATAGGAAGCTGCATAGAACTTCCTGATCCTTATACAACAATCTAGAAGGCAGGGACACACAGGAACGGTCCCTGCCTTCCCTCTTGGGTGCCCTGATGTCACTGACAGCGGGCCCCCTGCTCAGCAGCTGCACGATTAGCGTGCAGCTGCCATCTTTGAAAGAAAGTTCCAGAACTTCCATTCAGAGATAAACCCGATTGCCCAGGACGTTTATAGTCAATGGGCGGTTGGGAAGTGCTTAAGCATCATGTGATATCCTTGATATCCTACCATTATACTGAGTCTCCCACCATTTGATGTTTTAAATTGCTTTCCTCTGTATCCTGTCTTATAGCCTAACAAAGTCACAGTTATGGATTTTATATTTTACCTTTCACCTTCACTAAGATTAAACATTTAATCTCATAATTGGTTACCATTTAAAAAGATTGTATTCAGGTTAACTAGAGGCTCACCCTTTTCTGGGTATCAATAGAGCTATGCAGTAGATTATATATCTCATTATGATATGATAACAGATTTTGTAGTCTAAAAAACATTATTATAGGACAATTGGTCTTGCAACCTACCTAAAAGTGTCTCATGGAGCCCCTCCAAATTATTCCAGCCACTTTCAACAGCTATGAAACTTCACAACATTTGAAGCCTAAAAATTCTAAACCATTGGAGATTGGATCAACTTTTTAACTCAAATCATCAATAAATGGCTAATGTATGTAAAAATGTAAGTTAATTTTTCTAGCAGTAATTCACAGGACAAGTATTAGTTCTGAGAAAGCTTATCATCCAAGGAGATGAGGAAATTTAAATAACAGCCCACACTAATCACTTTACATTATTACACCCAGATTTCTGAAAACTATAAATGGATTCATAAATACAACATTACTAAATGGTGCTTCTAATATAAAAGCCTTATATGGCTACAAACTTATCTGTGGTCATTCAACTGAACGAGGATCAATTATGACTAAAGCTATTTTCCACTTGTCTTCACTGCCATTAAATGCGGGTTTCTCCAATGGCAGCCTATCAATATTCTGATTACACCGAAAGATAGCACAGATTTGTGAAGCTATTAAATTCATAACATACACTAGATACCATGTGGTAAATCAACTTTACTCGGTTCGGCTAAGTGACTTGAAAAGAGAATGTCAGAATGCAATTCAAAGCTAGGCTGGCAAAGAAGATTTTCTTGGCAAAAAATGCACATATAGCTATAGGCAAACTTTTGTAACCAATCAAAATATATGTTAAAAACTGATTTTATTTCCTTAACCCCTTATAGATTGGGCCCATTTTAATTTTCAATTTTTTTTCCCTCCCTATGTAAGAGCAATAACTTTAAAAATTTTGCTTTAAGATTTTTTTGTGGGACAAGATTTATTTTTTAGTTGCGCCATATAATTAACCATGTCTTGTATAGGAGAATGGAAAACAAATCTTTGTGGGGTAAAATTTGAAAAAACGCACAATTCCACCAAGTTATCTTGGGTTTACATATTACAACACTCACTGTGCGCTAAAAATGACATGGCATCCTTATTTTGCAGTTCAATCTGAATAACAGCAATACAAAATTTGTATAGTTTTTGTTTAGTTTTTACAATTTAAAATCCAAATTTTCTTTGCGTCGCCATTTTTTGACAACCATAACATTTTTTATATTACCATCTGTAAAGATGTATGGGGGGTTGTTTTATAATTAATTAAGTACTTTTTAATTATATGTGATTAAAGATTAAATTGGCACTCAAAATACAAGGGTCACGCAGATACAACAGTATTAAAATTTATTTCCTTAAAATACATAGAAATTAACACAGTATGTATTGGCCAATACTCAATTATTTAAAACATTGTACATACATTAGTCCTGAGACTCATATACAAAAACCCTAATTAAATCCACATATATACGTTTGTAATGCTGATGGTTCTTCAAATGTTACAGTTATGCAAACATCGCACTTTGTAAGTGAATAACTAAGCCCCTTTAGAGCAAACAGAAGTAGCTGGATGACTTTCAGAAGGCTATACAATTCTGTTATAGGGACTTGAAAACTTGATGAATCAAAAGTTCAGTGTATTGTATATTTGTAGGTATTTGTCGAACGAATATTCACGTGTTGCGTTTATGCGAACCTTCTGATCGAAAAATTCGATATAGACACAGTGAAACAATATTCATGAGGTGCTCGCGATTTTATAATGCACAAGTTCATATATGGTATTCATGCGGTCTTTCTGATCCCAATTTTTTTGTATGGAAACAATGGAAAAAAGTTCATGAAGTACTCACAATTTTCTCGGGCTCTCAATTTTTTTCGGCCTTACGTGCGATAGAACTTAGGCACGATAGAACAACGTTCATGAAGTACTCACGATTATTTTCGACCTTGCACATGTTCCAAGGCTTCCGATTTACCGCATGCTGTTGGCGTGTATTACTTTCATTACCCGAATGTCCAGGGTATATTATCGCGGGATCACCTCTGTGTCTCACTTCCTGGTTGCTTGCTGTCTTTAGGCGAATATTTACTTGACTTTCTTGTTAGGCTGATCTTTTTCAAGATGTTTGCTGCTGGCAGTATTTCTTTAAGTTGTTTATTCCTCAGCTGGCACTGGAAGCCGATTTACTTGGACGAACCAAACGCATTTCGGAGTACAATATCTGGTCTTACTCCTTCCTCAGTGGTAATGTGAGCCTCCATGTGCCTCTTTTATACCCTGTAAGCTCCACCCAATCAATTCAAAAAGAGCACAAAAACAGGGGTGGAATTTTCTTGTTGGACCAATAATTACAATGGGCAGATGATAAAAATGGTACTCAATATATCATCACTATCATCTAACTAAACATTTCTGCACATTAGTAAACTGCCAAAACAAAAAAAAAAAACACATGTGCGGTTTCTATGCGTTTTTCATGCGTTTTTTGTGTGCAGATGCGTTTTTTTGCCCAATGCTGCAGAATGCTTCAGAGAATCACCCCTATGAAGCATTTCTATAGTAATGATGTATGCTTAATCACAAAATTTGCAAATTAATAATCATTTAGTCTTAAAAACGTGAAAAACTTGAAAACTTTCTCCAATGGTGTAGATCAATCTCCTTGTTCTCGCATCAATGGAAGGAAGGGACCTCATACTCAGACTGGATAACTCCAATTGCTTTGTTATATTGATATGAGGATAATGCAGGGATGGGGCGTCGGAACTAAGGAAGGACCCCGAGGTCGAATAAAAACACCTCCGAGGTCCTCCATCAATTCCGGAGCCCCATCCCACAATCACAGAAACCCAAATACTTCCATATCGGCGTTCAGACCTTACGGTACTAATGAGTCAAATTCAAAGATATGCCGGGATTCCAGCCTGGACATACACTTGATATGATCCCCACCTCGCCATTGTCTACTAACTTGTTCTATTGCAGCGTATGTCAGAACAGATAGATCTTTATTATGTACACTTTTAAAGTGATGGGATAAAGTATGTTTGATATCTCCTTTTCGTATATTAGCCATGTGCTCTGATATACGCGTTTTCAGAGTCCTTTTAGTACGTCCCACGTACTGTTTGTTGCATGAACAAGTGATTACATAGATCACACTGCTTGAATTGCAGGTGAGAAATTCCTTGATTTCATGTCTATGTCCATTGACACTTGATATTATTTCTGTAGTTTTTTTCGGAAAGGAAGTTATGGAACATGCGCTGCATGCTCCACATCTATGAAATCCTTTCAGGCATATCCATTTTTGTACAGACGGCTGTGGTTGACCTAGTTTTTTAATTGTGGGTGCCACCTGAATCCCTAGATTTGGGTCTTTGGAGAACGTTACACAGGGTTTTGATGGAATTTCCCCTCCTATGATCTTGTCTTTCTGTAAGTAATGCCAATCAAATCTTTAATCACATTTTATCTGGTAAACGGGAGTTTACACCAGATTGTGCACCTAACCAGAATTCCTTATATTCAGTAGAGCCACCCTTTCCTGATTAATAGTTTTTAATTATAGTTTTAGGTGACATAAAATTGACAAACTGCTTGTTACTTTTCCATTCTGGTATGATGAACGCAGGAACAATATTTTATTAGTGCAGACATTTTTAGTCATAGCAATACCTGTTCTGTTTATTTTATATTGTGTATTGTTATATGTAAAATTGGGAAAGAGAGATTATTAAAATTTTCAATATCTTTATACTTTTCTTAATTACTTTTTTAAAACTTTTTACTCATTAACTTTCAGCCCCTTTAGGCCCCTTTCACACGAGCGAGTATTCCGCGCGGGTGCAATGCGTGATACGAACGCATTACACCTGCACTGAATCCGGACCCATTAATTTCAATTGGTCTGTGAACATGAGCGTTGTTTTTCACTCATCACTTGTGCATTGCATGAAAATCACAGTATGTTCCATATTCTGCATTTTTCATGCAACACTGACCCCATAGAAGTGAATGGGGCTGCGTGAAAATCGCTTCACATCCGCCAGCAAGTTTTTCACAGATGGTTGCTAAGAGATGTTTGTAAACCTTCAGTTTTTTATCATGCGCGTGAAAAATGCATCAATGCACATTTCAAACTGAACAACTAAACGCAATCACAGGCAAAACTGAATGAACTTGCTTGCGAAATATAGCATTTTTAACTGAACTCATCTGGTTCGGCTTTGCTACAAATCCAAGTTTCCTCTTGCTTCATTGTAAGTCGATTTATTTTCCCAAAATGGTGGCTACATGTGTTACAAAATGAAAGAAAAGAAGCCTGGGAATGAGATATGACCCATAATGCCGTGCAGTCATCCAATCAGCAGATAGCCATCCTTTGTAGTGTCACAACCCTATAAAAAGCCTAATCCCGTCCGGTCTCTGCCATTTTAATGTGAGCTTTGCATAGGAAGAGAGTGCTAGGGACAGTGTTTTAGCAATATTTTAATTGTAGAATATTGGCTAAGGACAATGCAGGGACAGTGTAGGGAAATCATAGGGAAAGTTTATAGAAACTGTAATGAGAGCATAGGGAGACTGTTGGAACAGTTCAGGGACAGCATTGGCTATGTGTAATTGTCCTGTGCATCTTGTTTCGCTGCTGTGCCCTTCATTCTTAATAATTAATCCGTTCAGTTTTACATAGATGTATGGTGGATCAGACTCATTGTCAACAGGGAGTGTAATATATAGCCACATTTATATAAATATAGCAAACTTATCAAACAATTTGTGACAAGATACATTTGGTGCAAATAATGGCAATGCAGATTGAAGCAAAACTGACTTCACTAATTTATCTCTTGAGAAATCCCTCCCTTCATTTTGTTGCATACTTTAAGGTTTAGCACACCAGGTTCTAACAGACAAAAGTCAATATTTATTACCATTTTTCTGCAGCTTTTAGGAAGTTTCAATATGTGGTCTTAGGGTACTTCCACACTTGCAGCATCGGATTCCGGCAGGCAGTTCCGTCGCCGGAACTGCCTGCCGAATCCATCAAAACATATGCAAACTGATGGCATTTGTCAGACGAATCAGGATCCTGATCCGTCTGACACATGCATTGAAATGCCGTATCCGTCTCTCTGGTGTCATCCGGAAAAACGGATACAGCATTTATGTTCTTTTAAATGTTTTGCCGCATTAATGCATTTCAATAGGAAATTGTCTGCCCGTAGCTGTAATGTGGCCCGCATATGGCGGGTCCACAATACAAGGGCACCAGCCCGTGTGCACTCTGCATCATGGATGCGGACCCATTCACTTGAATGGGTCCACAATCACAGAAATGCAGAATGGGAGCATGGATCGTAACCCCACGAAAGCTATGTGGTGTCTGTGCCTCTGCACCGCAAAAAAATAGAACTTGTTCTTTTTTTTGCGGTGTGGATGAATCATGGACCCATTCAAGTTTAACCGCCTCTGGACCGCCTAACGCAGGATCGCGTTCCGAAGGCGGCAGCGCTGCGCAGAGTCATGCATATACTCGTCATCTCGCGAGACGCATGCGCATCGCGGGTCGGCAAAAGTTAAAGAATTTTCAAAAAAACGAATCACAAGCCATATAACAGATCATATTAGTAAATATGATCTGTTATATGGCTTGTCTGCTCCTCTGCTGGTCCTTTTTGTCGGTTGGATCCAGCAGAGAAGCAGACTTCACAGTGAGTAGCACAAACACCACACTTTAGCCCCAGATCACCCCCTGCACCCCAATTAACCCTTTGATCACCCCTTTGATCGCCCCTGTCAATCACTTAGTGAAAGACAAAAAGTGATCAGTGTAAACTGTCACTTTTTTTTTTCACTAGTATTGGCTGTTAGGTTTTAGGATAGTTTAGGCCCCTTGGTTAGGTAGTTAGCGATCGGTTAGCGCCCAGCCCACCGCAACGCAGTCACTGATTTGCTGATTAGCGTATCGCTAATCAGCATTTGTACTTTTATAGTATCTGTAAGTGATTAAAACTGATCACGGTCAGATCTATAATAGTATTAGTGTCACTTTAGTTCGCCCTCCACCCAAAATGCAGTGTTTGCCCGATCAGGCCTGATCGGTCGCCCACACGTGCGTTCACCCACGCCCGCCCCACCGCAGTGACAAAAAATATATATTTTTTGATCACTGCACATTCACTTTACAAGCACTGCGGCGATAAAAAAATCAGTTTTGATATTTTTTATCAACCGCAGCGGCCTCCGGTACTTCGCTAGCCTCCCCTTTGTAAGACAGGCTTGCTTTTTTTCTTGGGTAGTCTCAGGGAATACCCCTAAATTTAGTAGTCCAAATGGCAAACAGGGGGTATTCTTCTGAAGAGGCCTACAGGATTCTGACCCAGTCGGATGAGGAATGGGAACCCTCATCTGACGAATCTAGCGGGTCAGAATATGAACCTGTAGAAAGCAGTGGCTCTCTGACCCAAAGTTCGGACGAGGAGGTGGAGGTCCCTGATAGAACCAGGCGTACCCGGCCCCGTGTCGCTAGACCACAGGTTATGCAGGATCCGCTTCAAGAGCAGCAGAGTGGGGCTGTCGCTGCCGGATCACGTGGTGAGGCATACACCAGCAGTGCAGCCCTCCCTGGACCTAGTACCAGCACTGCCGTACAACATGGTGACGTGGCGAGCACCAGAAGGGCAGTTGAAGCTGGTACGGTGGCACGTGCAATAGTTACCCCGTCGCAGCCACCGCACAGACAGGCCCGTAGAGCCCCTAGAATCCCTGAGGTGCTGGCAAACCCTGATTGGCAGTCACCAACTTCAGCCGCACCATTAGTTCCCCCTTTCACCGCCCAGTCTGGAGTTCGGGTTGAGACGGCTCATATCGGTTCGGCCCTGGGATTTTTTGAGCTGTTCTTGACTGCGGAGCTCTTGGACTTAGTCGTGGCAGAGACAAACCGGTATGCCACACAATTTATATCCGCCAACCCGGGAAGCTATTATGCCCAGCCTTTCCGGTGGAAACCAGTCCAAGTTTCTGAAATTAAAATTTTTCTGGGCCTTCTCCTCAACATGGGTCTAACTAAAAAGCATGAATTGCGGTCATATTGTTCCACGAACCCGATTCATCACATGCCCATGTTCTCTGCTGCTATTTTCAGGGCACGATTTGAGGCCATCCTCCGTTTCCTGCATTTTAGCGACAACACCACCTCCCGTCCCAGAGGCCACCCAGCTTTTGACCGGCTCCACAAAAGTCGGCCCCTCATAGACCACTTCAACCAGAAATTTGCAGATTTGTATACCCCCGAGCAAAACATCTGCGTAGACGAGTCCCTAATACATTTTACCGGGCGCCTTGGCTTCAAACAATACATCCCAAGCAAGCGTGCCCGGTATGGGGTCAAATTGTATAAGCTCTGTGAAAGGGCCACAGGCTATACCCACAAATTTCGGATCTATGAGGGAAAAGATCAGACCCTGGAGCCGGTCGGTTGCCCTGACTACCTGGGGAGCAGTGGGAAGACAGTCTGGGACTTGGTGTCACCCTTATTTGGCAAGGGGTACCATCTTTATGTGGACAATTTCTACACAAGTGTGGCCCTCATTAGGCATTTGTTTCTAGAACAGATTTGCGCCTGTGGCACCGCACGAACTAGTCGCGTGGGCTTCCCCCAACGGCTCGTTACCACCCGTCTTGCAAGGGGGGAGAGGGCTGCCTTGTGTAACGAAGAACTGCTCGCGGTGAAATGGAGAGACAAGCGTGACGTTTACATGCTCTCCTCCATTCACGCAGACACGACAATACAAATTGAGCGAGCAACCCGTGTCATTGAAAAGCCCCTCTCAGTCCACGACTATAATTTGCTCATGGGAGGGGTGGACTTCAATGACCAGATGTTGTCTCCGTATTTAGTTTCCCGATGCACCAGACGCTGGTATAAGAAGGTGTCTGTATATTTAATTCAATTTGCTCTGTACAATAGTTTTGTTCTCTACAGTAAGGCTGGGAGAACAGGATCCTTTCTCAAATTCCAGGAAGAGATCATCGAGAACCTCCTGTATCCAGAAGGTTCCGTGGCCCCATCCACCAGTGTAGTTAGCCGTCTACACGAGCGACATTTCCCCAGTGTCGTTCCTGGTACCTCAACCCAACCGTCACCCCGAAAAAGATGTCGTGTCTGTAGCAGGAGTGGAATAAGGCGTGACACCCGCTATTTCTGTCCTGACTGTCCTGACCACCCTGCCCTATGCTTTGGAGAGTGTTTCCGGAAGTACCACACCCAGGTACACTTAGCATAGGGATTGCATCTCACAGGACAGGCACACAGGGCTATTAGGGCCCTTTTACTCACAGCTGCTGCAAACCTCTCCTTTCACCTGGGATAAAGTGCATAACGTACTTCGCCACATCTTTGGCAGATTTGCGCTTTGCACATTGTCCCATGGGGAAGGAGAGGTTTGTTCTATAAAGGTAAAAAAAACTAAACAAAAAAAAAATTACCGGTAAGTAAAAAAGTTAACGTTCAGTTAAAAAAGTTAAAAAAAAGTTTATATGTTCTGTTCAAAAGTTAATAAATGTATTGCGTTGCGGCCTGGTTTTTTCTTTTTTGTTTTTTTTTACCTTCCAGGTGGACCAACCGATCGACTAGCTGCAGCACTGATGTGCATTCTGACAGAAGCATTGCGCTGCTGTCAGATTACACGCAAGTCAGTGTATGCGGCGCTGCAAGACGAGATTTCTCCTCTGCAGTAAAAGATACGTTTGCCGAGGCATATGAGCTGAGGAGGTGGCGGTGTTCATATACTTTGGCAAACACTTTGTATATATATAAAAAAAAATCCCGGCAAGGATTTATTCATCCACATCGATTGAGAAATCTGGTTTGCCAGGGCATACCAGCTAAGTGGGTATGGATGTTGGGC
The DNA here is from genome assembly GCF_905171765.1 of Bufo bufo. Taxonomy (NCBI): domain Eukaryota; kingdom Metazoa; phylum Chordata; class Amphibia; order Anura; family Bufonidae; genus Bufo; species Bufo bufo. Next base: position 228,403,807 of record NC_053394.1, on the reverse strand, counting down.
GGAGCTCCTATGTCCTGGCAGACGCCTTTCCCCTCCTTTTTCTTTTTTTGGCAGAGATTTTTTCATCCACATTGATCGATGCGAATGAAGAAATCTGTGCCGTTCATTTTTTTCTTTCAGCCCAGAGGCTGAACGGAAAAAAAAAATCTCATTACCCGTATGCTCAATATAAGGAGAATAGCAGAAACTCCTAATGCTGGGCATACATGTAATGATTGCGGAGACCCTCAAATGCCAGGGCAGTACAAACACCCCACAAATAACACCATTTTGGAAAGAAGACACCCCAAGGTATTCGCTGAGGGGCATATTGAGTCCATGAAAGATTGAAATTTTTGTCCCAAGTTAGCGGAAAGGGAGACTTTGTGAGAAAAAAATCAATTTCCGGTAACTTGTGCCAATTTTTTTTTTTCTATGAACTCGTCATGCCCCTCATTGAATACCTTGGGGTGTCTTCTTTCCAAAATGGGGTCACATGTGGGGTATTTATACTGCCCTGGCACTTTAGGGGCCCCAAAGCGTGAGAAGAAGTCTGGTATCCAAATGTCTAAAAATGCCCTCCTAAAAGGAATTTGGGCACCTTTGCGCATCTAGGCTGCAAAAAAGTGTCACACATGTGGTATCTTCGTATTCAGGAGAAGTTGGGGAATGTGTTTTGGGGTGTCATTTTACATATACCCATGTTGGGTGGGAGAAATATCTTGGCAAAAGACAACTTTTCCCATTTTTTTATACAAAGTTGGCATTTGACCAAGATATTTCTCTCACCCAGCATGGGTATATGTAAAATGACACCCCAAAACACATTCCCCAACTTCTCCTGAATACGGAGATACCACATGTGTGACACTTTTTTGCAGCCTAGGTGGGCAAAGGGGCCCACATTCCAAAGAGCACCTTTCGGATTTCACCGGCCATTTTTTACAGAATTTGATTTCAAACTCCTTACCACACATTTGGGCCCCTAGAATGCCAGGGCAGTATAACTACCCCACAAGTGACCCCATTTTGGAAAGAAGACACCCCAAGGTATTTCGTGATGGGCATAGTGAGTTCATAGAACTTTTTATTTTTTGTCACAAGTTAGTGGAATATGAGACTTTGTAAGAAAAAAATAAAAAAAAATAAAAAATCATCATTTTCCGCTAACTTGTGACAAAAAATAAAAAGTTCTATGAACTCACTATGCTCATCAGCGAATACCTTAGGGTGTCTACTTTCCGAAATGGGGTCATTTGTGGGGTGTTTGTACTGTCTGGCCATTGTAGAACCTCAGGAAACATGACAGGTGCTCAGAAAGTCCGAGCTGCTTCAAAAAGCGGAAATTCACATTTTTGTACCATAGTTTGTAAACGCTATAACTTTTACCCAAACCATTTTTTTTTTACCCAAACATTTTTTTTTTATCAAACACATGTAGAACAATAAATTTAGAGCAAAATTTATATATGGATGTCGTTTTTTTTGCAAAATTTTACAACTGAACGTGAAAAATGTCATTTTTTTGCAAAAAAATCGTTAAATTTTGATTAATAACAAAAAAAGTAAAAATGTCAGCAGCAATGAAATACCACCAAATGAAAGCTCTATTAGTGAGAAGAAAAGGAGGTAAAATTCATTTGGGTGGTAAGTTGCATGACCGAGCAATAAATGGTGAAAATAGTGTAGGTCAGAAGTGTAAAAAGTGGCCTGGTCTTTCAGGGTGTTTAAGCACTGGGGGCTGAGGTGGTTAATGGGTCTTTATCTGTCCTGGCAGTCGCACGGACGTTGCCCGCGCATTGGGGACCGCAAATTGTGGTCCCCAATGCATGGAGTGGACGCACAACGTATGTGCGCAAGAGGCCTTAGCCAAAATATTGCAATTCTGTTTTTTCATTTTTTTTTTTTTAGCTTTTACTGTGTGGGATAAATAACAGGATTACTTTATTGCTTCATGATACAATTAAGACAATATCAAATGTATGCTTGTTTAATGTTTATTTTTTTATGTTGATTTCCTCCTATATCTTTAAATCACTTTTATTTTGCATCTCCATATTGCAAGACCCAATTCTGTCAGTGTTTTTACCATCTGGTATAAATGACATGGTAATTTTATTCTATGGGTTGATATGATTCCTGTGATACCAAACAGTTTGTTATGTTTTATTACTCTTACATCATAAATTCATTTTATTTAAAATATATATTTTTTCTTTGTATCACTATAGCCAACGTACATGATTTTTATTTTTCTGTCAAGGCAGATATACGGTATGCTTGTTTTTTGGAAGATCCGAAATATATAATGGCAGCATTTGGGGGAAATATGAGTTTTTGATCACTGTTTACACCATATTAATTAGGAGGTGATTTGGCCAATACCAGCAATTATGTCATTGATTATTTTGTAAAGCGATAATTTCTTATGTAGTATATTTTATTTTTCAGGTTTGTAAAAAAGTAAAAGGTAAAAAAGAGCAATTTTTTCATTTGACATTTTTTCAAAAATATTCATTTTTACTTTTTGCTTTATTAAGTCACATAAAGGAAAAATGAACTTGCATTGTCAAGATTGATAGTACAATACACCGCAAAATGACATTAAACCTCTTGTCTGCATTAGGGTCTAATTGGTTTACTTAACAGGCAGACAAAGAGGCTGCTGAGCTCACACCTTCCAGTAGACATAATTGTAAGATCTCTAAGTCACTTGAAATCACAACATACATTTAGGTCATTTGGCAGGAAGAGGTTTAAGCGATATATAGGGAACCTGTCACATTGAACATGGTATCTGTACTATAGGCAGCATATTATAGAACAAGAATGAGAACAAGAACAAGGAGAACAAGGAGCTGAGCTGATTGATATATAGTTTTATAGGAAAATATTCCATAAAACTTGTATTTCATTCAATTTCTGGGCATTCTTGGCTTTGAATTGAAGGGGCAGTCCCATTAAGGGTTGGTAGTCTTCTGTCTCTAACTGTGTATACAGAGATAGTTGTCAATCACTGATAGGACCGCCTCTTTGACTTCAAAACCCAGAATGAGCAGGAATATAAATGTATAAAATACTGGTTCTACTGAACTTTCATCCACAACACTATATACCAATCTGCCTCGCTCTGCCTGCTTTATAACCCAGTGCTGTCAGATTACACTGCATTATTATGGTGACAGGTTCCCTTTAAATATCAATATAACAAAAACATGAGACCATGCTGCACTTCTCTCTGTGGTACTGCGACTCAAACCTTTTCAGTTGAATGAAGCTGAGCTTTATTACTGAACATAATAAATGGTGCTGTCCCTTTAGGACTATGTCCACACATATTAGAAAATTAAGCAGAAAAGTCTGCAGCAGATTTTACTCTGGGCCCGCAGCAAAAATTGCTATAAAAATGACATTTATTACATCTGGCTATTGCCACAAAAAGACTTCAGACTTTGCCATCTCCATTGCAAAGGGTGAAAGTCACTTCAGGGATCTGCAGAATACATTGACATGTTGTTCAAATCTGCATGACAAGTCACTTATCAACCTCATGTTTCTTTCTTTTTAAATACTGTTGCACCTAAATCTAGGTGCAACCACTGTTTCTATGCTGCCCTCCCCACTTCACAAAATGGGAGCATTGCGAGGGCAGGGCCAATAGGCCTGGAACATTAATCCTATTTTATGCCAGATTTCAATATATAGCAGCTCGGAGCTGCCATACATTTCAGTTTAGGCACATGGACTGCTGGAGGATACACCATCAATTAGGCACAGGAGATATGGTCTTTGATAAATTCCCCCAAGTATTCCTATTCCGAACAACTCATTTAACCTAATAACTGCCAATATATGTTTTTATAATGGCCTCTAAGGGATATTCTGTACAATCATGTTTTCATGGTGCTATAGAACACGCCTTGCACAGTTGTCCCATGCACTGCAGTCTACCTTGTACATTAACCCTTTGATTGCTGACCATTTCACGACCAACATGACTGTTTTTGATTTGTTAAAAACAGAAATTGCAGCCATATTGGTTGTAACTTTTGAGCTAGTTAAATGCATTAATTTCTGATTTAATTGTATAAAGCAGTTTTATGTTTTGTGTGGAAACCTTCTAAGTTCATCTGCCTTGCGACAAATGTATAGTCAAATTGAATAGTAAAATTTTATAAAACAATATTCTTCGTTCTTTCCTTTTTTCCTCTTCCTTTGCTGGTGGAGTCAGGCTTTAACTAAATAGAATGATCATAGTGCATTGCAATTGCAGCTTGATTATTCCATTTTTCCTCAGTAATATGTTCTCTGAGCCTGTACTTGAAAACTTCTGAAATTAAAATGCTTTCTGTCATTGTCTTTAATATTAAATCAAGCATGCCTATATGTGATATATGCTCAAATTACGAACAAGCGTAGTCATCGAGCTTATTCAGTCTTGAGGACTTTCATTTAAGCAAAAAAAAGATCAGATGTCCTTTCATATAGAATTCTTTCCAGTTGATATTATAATTGTGTGTGAGCTGAAATTTACATAAATTTTTGCTTTCATTAAATGCAAATTACAACCAATATAAAAGCCTTTGGGAGATATATCCATGTAAAATAGGAAAGGTTTGAAATAACACTTTTGTAAAGCCTGAGACAGTGCCGGGAATAGTATTTTCACACCCCTAAATGGCAAAGAGATACAGCCATTCCCGCAGCTACAGAATATGAAACCTGCAAATTGATGTTAAATTCCTTTTCTTTTTACTAATTTTATATTTTGCATTGGACCAGCATGAGAGGATATGTTAGACCTGTAATTAGACGTAACAGTCAGTTCAGAGTTTTCAATTTTTGCATTGCCAACAAAATATTTAAATGTGTTGTTAATAGGAACTATTCTTGACGGCTTTGTGTAATGCATGCCAACCAGCCACTTATGAAATATTTCTCATGTTTTCTAGATAATATGGAAAACACACAAAAGGATTGACCTTGTCAGTATTACAGATTAACAGGTTTCAAAAATTGTCAAATCTACAGTCTACAGTCTTGGGTTATGACAATTGAGATAAAATGTATTTAGCAGTCTCCATCTATAATCCTTCTCATTGTGCCCCCAAAAGCTCATTTTTGAGAACTTTCATAAAACGAGAATGTCAGCAGTTTTAAAGGGAACCTGTCATCAACTTTATGTAGACCTCACTGAGGGCAGCATAAATAGTGACAGAAATGCTGATTTCAGCGGTGTGTCACTCATGAGCTAAAAGTAAGTGGTTGCCAAGAACTAGCATCATAATCATTGCAGCGCAGGCCTTGAAAAGAGTCAAATCTACCTGAGAAAAGTTATGGTTATTCATAATCTTCTGCTCTCCCCGTCCATCTGCTGATGATTGGCAGTTCTCTCCTAGAGAGAAAGGGGAAAACAAGGTAGAAGCCTGTCAATCACCAGCAGGTGGGCAGGGAGAGCAGGAATTCCTGAATAAGGCCTCTTTCACACTGCCATTTTTCTTTTCCGTTTTGCGGTACGTTTTTTGCGGTCCGTATACGGAACCATTCATTTCAATGTGTGTGCAAAAACGGAATGTACTCCGTATGCATTCCATTTCAGTGTTTCCGTATCTCCGTTCCGTGCAAAGATAGAACATGTCCTATATTTGGCCGCAAATCAAGTTCCGTGGCTCCATTAAAGTCAATGGGTCCGCAAAAAAAACTGAATGCATACGGAAATGCATCCGTATGTTCTCCGTATCCGTTCCATTTTTTGCAGAACCATCTATTGAAAATGTTATGCCCAGCCCAATTTGTTCTATGTAATTACTGTATATGCCATACGGAAAAACGGAACGGAAAAACGGAACGGAAACACAACGGAAATAAAAAACGGAACAACGGATCCGTGAAAAACGGACCGCAAAACACTGAAATAGCCATACGGTAGTGTGAAAGAGGCCTAACTATGACTCTTCTCAGGTGGCCGTGACTCCTTTCCAGGCTCAGTCTGCAATGATTGTGATGTTGGTTCTCGGCAACCACTTACTTTCAATTTTTAAATGACAGACCTCTGAAATCAACTCACCTGTCTCTACTTTATACTGCTGTTAGTATGGGCAGCATAAAGTTGATGACAAGTTCCCTTCAACTATGCTTAAATGCTGACACCAGCATGTAGGGGTATGTAGAGACTGGCGAGAGCAATACAAACATTTTGTGGAGCTTTTATTGTTAGTGGTTACATGAATATAAAGTTTTATTCTGCAAGATTCTTCTGCTACAAGTGCCCAGGAGATAGGGGTTATCTGAAGTTCTGTCTGAAATTAGTTGCTTTATTGCTCATCCTCTCTGCTCTCAGTGACAGATATAGAATCAAACCAGGAGGCCACTATAGCAACCATTCAGGCCAGAGGGGATGGTCTGTGAAGCAGGCCAATGAGAAAGCATCTGCCTCCAATGAGCTCTTCTGATAATAAAAACTATACAAAAGGTATGTTTGACATGCTCTCCCCAGTCCCTAGCTAGTGCTGTCAGCAGTAGTGATGAGCAGCATAGGCGATATTAGTTTTCACGATATTTCGCAAATTTTTCCATAATATTCTCAATAAATTTGCAATGTCTAGAACTCATGATCTCCGGTCATTATTTTCTTGATTGTGCAAATCAGCACTAATGATGCACCTATTTTTTTGCGCAATACATGCAACTTCACATTTTGTCAGGTCTGAGAAGATATTACTGATTGATGCACAAAGTATTGTTGTGACATCACAGCACCATGTCTGTAGCATGTATATATGGACAGCAGAGAAACAGTAATTCCTATCACACTACCTAACACCCTGCACTGGAATCTATCAGCTACAGTATATCAGTATCTAACCTACACTGACTATCTCCCACTAACTATCTGTATTATATATATATGAGCTAACTAACTATCTAATGTAATTGGATAAGGAAAAGGATCCAGATGAAAGCACAGAGCACAGTAATGAAGCTGCTCTCTCTCTCTCAGACCTGCAAAAAAAAAACAGCAGAAAATGGCTGCTGGGGAGTTTCTTATATAGTAAAGGGGTAAGCAACTTTCCTATTGTTTGCTAGGGATGTTGCTAAGCTCTGACAAAGATATCGCAGCCTTCTCATTAGCCCACAAGTAAGAAGGGAGGTTACTAATGAGAAAAAAAATCTAGAATATTCACGATTATGAATATATAGCACTATATTCTACATCTTCGCAAATTCTCGAAGTGCCGATATTCACGATAAAAATTTGCGATTAAAATATTTGCGATTAACACTAGTCAGCAGTTTAGCGTAGTTAAAACTGTTGACAGAATCCCTTTTAGACTACATTCAGACAACCATATGTGTTTTGCGGTCCACAAATTGTGGCTCTGCAAAAAAAAGGGGAAAAAATGCAGATCCGCACTTTGAGGAATGCAGAGAGCCAACCCTATATAGAGCATGTACTATTTTTGTCCACAATTGCAGACAAGAATAGGACATGCTCTATATCTTTTGCGAGGAACACGTTCTGCTGTCCGCATTTTTTGCGGCCCCATTGAAATTAATGTATCCGCACCAAACTGTGGAATGGATGCAGTCTTAGAAATACGGTTGTCTGGATGCACCCTTAGTGTTGTCTCTCTCCCCCCTCACTGCCTAGCTGTTTATGGTTTTATCACCATTTTTGTTTTTGTTATCATTGAGGCTCATGTTTGTTAATACTTTGAATTATATTTTAGATATAACATTAATAAAAGTTAATTTTTATGGCACTTTCAGTGAATCCACCCTTAAATTGTTGTCTCATAAAGACATCTTCTATCCATATGCTATTAAAGTATATGTATTTATCCTACTAGCAGCCCAGTCGGCACATGCATTACATGGGTAGCCATGAATTAGATTGTTAGTCATAAACTTTTACATTTATACTGAAGCAGTTGCTATAAGCGAAATTAGTAAGCAGACATGGCTATCCTGGGGGATAGCAGACAATCCTCTGGGAATAGAGAAGCCAAACCAACTAACCCTTCAGACATCAATTCAAAAAGGACTTGTCTTGATAAGAGAACCCTTTAAAAGTTGAATGCATTATTTTTATTGTTATCAGTTACTGCTACAGTTTTGTTCTTTCAGTGGAGAATCATTAAAGGGGTTCTCAATAATCTTTTAAAACTTCTCCCACACCTTCCGTCTGGTTCCGGTGAAGAGATCTATGCTTACCTGCTCTCTGCTAGTGATGAGCGACATAGGCAATATTCAAATTTGCGATACTTCGCAAATTTTTGGCCCAATATTCGCCATAACGTTGAAAATTTGAGTATTTGTGATCTCCAGTCCTTATTTATTTGATTGCAAAAATTGGCAATGTAATATATTTGCAATAAAAATTTGCGATTAGAATATTCGCGATCAACACTAAGGGGTAGGCAACTTTTCTATTGGTTGCTAGTGTTGAGCGCGAATATTCGAATTACGAATATTTATTGCGAATATTGCAACTTTGAGAATTTGCGAATATTTTGAATATAGTGCTATATATTAGTTTTTTGAATTTTCATCATTTTGTTTACTCGAAAAATCGGTAATGTAATACAGGCGTGGGTCAAAAAGGAATATATAGCACTATATTCGATATAGTGCTATATATTAGTTTTTTAGAATATTCGTCATTTTTTTCCATCTGAAGTCATGATTCCTCCCTGCTTAAGTTGCAGTAAATTTTTTTTGAATATAATGAATATTCGAATTCGCGAATATTCGCCGAATATTCCACAAAATATTTGCGAAATATCGCAAATTTGAATATGACCCCTGCCGCTCATCACTATTGGTTACTAGGGATGTTGCTAAGTGCCGATATTCGCAATCAATTTGCAATAAATTTGCAATACATTCCAAATTTTAATATTTGCGATCAACACTATGCGCAAATATGAATATATAGCACTATATTACAAATATTTGTGAATTCTCGAAATGGCAATATTCGCTATTAAAATTAGCAATTCAAATATTTGCGCTCAACACTACTCTCTGCTACTCCATTTCAGTTTTTTGACTTTTGGGTTGTCCTCACTGGGTGGTTACAAAACAGATGACCGGGATTCTCTATGTGCAAAAGAGGTTGACAAAGTTGCAGGGGGGAGTTAACACTTTAAGTATCTGAGGGGGTTGACACTAGAAGTAACCAGCAGGATGTCTATAAGGGACTGCAGGGCAAAAGCAAGAGGTGCGGTGGAACAGGAGGGAAATAGATGACAGGGGACGAATAAGGGCAGAAAAAAGATAGCAAGTGCTTCATGACTCTGGTGAGTGTCATAACAGAAGGACAGGGATCTGTGGGTAAGGGACAAAATAAGTAGCAGGAGGTCTATGGAGTAAAACAGAGTGCTTAATAAGGCAGTAAAAACCATTAAATATACATTACATTTTATACATTTAATTTTCATCATCAGCAGTGGGCCTCTGCCGATGATAAACAGTATCAGGTTAAAATAGGAGCATCATCATATGGGCACTTTGGGTAGCCATGGTTCCTGGACAGCCACCCAAAGCACCCATATGAATCTGCCACTGGGTACAAATATTATGTGGCTTCAAATTTGAAATCATTTCATAAAAATTTTAGTTGAACTGCTGACATACAGATGCTATTTCTCTAAGCATGACAATTTTTTACTAGACAGCAAAATTGGTTTGTGTGTGTGTATATACACTCACCTAAAGAATTATTAGGAACACCATACTAATACGGTGTTGGACCCCCTTTTGCCTTCAGAACTGCCTTAATTTTATGTGGCATTGATTCAACAAGGTGCTGATAGCATTCTTTAGAAATGTTGGCCCATATTGATAGGATAGCATCTTGCAGTTGATGAAGATTTGAGGGATGCACATGCAGGGCATGAAGCTCCCGTTCCACCACATCCCAAAGATGCTCTATTGGGTTGAGATCTAGTGACTGTGGGGGCCATTTTAGTACAGTGAACTCATTGTCATGTTCAAGAAACCAATTTGAAATGATTCGAGCTTTGTGACATGGTGCATTATCCTGCTGGAAGTAGCCATTAGAGGATGGATACATGTTCTCATTCTGTTTATGCCAAATTCGGACTCTACCATTTGAATGTCTCAACAGAAATCGAGACTCATCAGACCAGGCAACATTTTTCCAGTCTTCAACAGTCCAATTTTGGTGAGCTCCTGCAAATTGTAGCCTCTTTTTCCTATTTGTAGTGGAGATGAGTGGTACCCGGTGGGGTCTTCTGCTGTTGTAGCCCATCCGCCTCAAGGTTGTGCGTGTTGTGGATTCACAAATGCTTTGCTGCATACCTCGGTTGTAACGAGTGGTTATTTCAGTCAACGTTGCTCTTCTATCAGCTTGAATCAGTCGGCTCATTCTCCTCTGACCTCTAGCGTCCACAAGGCATTTTTGCCCACAGGACTGCCGCATACTGGATGTTTTTCCCTTTTCACACTATTCTTTGTAAACCCTAGAAATGGTTGTGCGTGAAAATCCCAGTAACTGAGCAGATTTTGAAATACTCAGACCGGCCAGTCAGGCACCAACAACCATGCCATGCTCAAAATTGCTTAAATCACCTTTCTTTCCCATTCTGACATTCAGTTTGGAGTTCAGGAGATTGTCTTGACCAGGACCACACTCCTAAATGCATTGAAGCAACTGCCATGTGATTGATTGACTAGATAATTGTATTAAGTGTTCCTAATAATTCTTTAGGTGAGTGTGTATATATATATTACACACACACACATAGTATTTTTCAGATGCACCTGACTGTAAGATGCACTCCAGGTTTAGACAGCAGAAAATGTGATTTTTTTTTTTCTATTTATAAAAACTTCCTTGGCAGTTTAATGAAGTAGAGGGGTTAAGCTAATTCAGCCCTTTACAGGATTTTCACTGGTGCGCTTTCTTCATACACCCAGTACCAGCTTCCTGTGATTATTGTCAGTATATGCCTAGTGCCATTTAACAATGTTCCTGCAAGCTCATCGATCAATGTGCCCAGTGCTTGTATAGTGCACTCACCAATAAAAGTCTGATGCTCATCCAGCATCACCACACATATGGAAATGCCAGATTCCAGTGAGGCTGAATTTCCACATACAACCTCCACAAAATTAAAGGGTTTGGGACAAAAAAAAAATCCCCTTTTCACATGATGGTGATAAGCATATCATCAGTTAGGGTCCGACTGTAAGGAACCCCATGAATCCTGAGAACAAGAGTCTCTATTCTCCCACATGAATGGGACAGCAGTTGAACACACACAAAGCCACTCCATTCATTCTCAAGGGGACTGCTTTAGATAGCTGAGTGCTATACTCTGCTATTTTTTGTAGTACCTTAAAGAATGTATTGATTAATGGCACACAAGGTCATCCATTGCTCCATTCATTCTTCAGAATCTGAACAGCCCTTGATGGGGACAGTGGGGTTTCCAGGGGGCAGAAATCATATGCATCCCAAAATAGTACCAAGAAAACTGTTACCGTCTCCCATAGTTTCCAAAATGGGGTCACTTTTTGGGTGTTTCTATTGTAGGGGTGCATCAGGAGGTCTTCAAATGTAACATGGCAACTTAAAATTATCCCAGTGAAGTCTACCCTCTAAAATCCATATGTTGATCCTTCCCTTTTGAGGCCTGCCATGTGCCCGTACAGCAGTTTACAACCACATATGGGTGTTTCTGTAAGGCCTCATGCACACGACCGTTGTGTGCATCCGTGGCCGTTGTGCCGTTTTCCGTTTTTTTTCGCGGACCCATTGACTTTCAATGGGTCCGTGGAAAAAACGGAAAATGCACCGTTTGGCAGCCGCATCCGTGAGCCGTGTTTCCTGGCCGTGAAAAAAATATGACCTGTCCTATTTTTTTCACGGCCAACGGTTCACGGACCCATTCAAGTCAATGGGTCCGTGAAAGAACACGGATGCACACAAGATTGGCATCCGTGTCCGTGATCCGTGGCCGTAGGTTAGTTTTTATACAGACGGATCCGAAGATCCGTCTGCATAAAAGCTTTTTCAAAGCTGAGTTTTCACTTCGTGAAAACTCAGAACCGACAGTATATTCTAACACAGAAGCGTTCCCATGGTGATGGGGACGCTTCTAGTTAGAATACACTACAAACTGTACAAGACTGCCCCCTGCTGCCTGGCAGCATCCGATCTCTTACAGGGGGCCGTGATCAGCACAATTAACCCCTTCAGGTACGGCACCTGAAGGGGTTAATTGTGCTGATCACGGCCCCCTGTAAGAGATCAGGGCTGCCAGGCAGCAGGGGGCAGACCCCCCCCCCCCCCCCTCCCCAGTTTGAATATCATTGGTGGCCAGTGCGGCCCCCCACCCTCCCTCTATTGTAATAATTCGTTGGTGGCACAGTGTGCGCCCCCCCCCTCCCTCCCGCTATTGTAATAATTCGTTGGTGGCACAGTGTGCGCCCCCCATCGGCCCCCCCTCCCTCTATAGCATTAACAACATTGGTGGCCAGTGTGCGGCCTCCCATCTCTCCCCCCCCCCCATCATTGGTGGCAGCGGAGTTCCGATCGGAGTCCCAGTTTAATCGCTGGGGCTCCGATCGGTAACCATGGCAACCGGGACGCTACTACAGTCCTGGTTGCCATGGTTACTTAGCAATAGTACAATAGTAGAAGATTCATACTTACCTGCTCCAGGCTGCTGCGATGTTCGTGTCCGGCCGGGAGCTCCACCTACTGGTAAGTGACAGGTCTGTGTGGCGCATTGCTAAATGAACTGTCACTTACTAGTAGGAGGAGCTCCCGGCCGGACACGAACCTCGCAGCTCCCAAGCTCCCAGGTAAAGTATGAATCTTTTACTATTGTACTATTGCTAGTAACCCGCTGCCACCAATGATCGGGGGGGGGGGGAAGATGGGAGGCCGCACACTGGCCACCAATGTTGTTAATGCTATAGAGGGAGGGGGGGCCAATGGGGGGCGCACACTGTGCCACCAACGAATTATTACAATAGAGGGAGGAGGGGGGGGGGGCCGCACTGGCCACCAATGATATTCAAACTGGGGAGGGGGGGGTCTGCCCCCTGCTGCCTGGCAGCCCTGATCTCTTACAGGGGGATATGATAGTACAATTAACCCCTTCAGGTGCGGCACCTAAGGGGTTAATTGTGCTGATCACGGCCCCCTGTAAGAGATCGGATGCTGCTAGGCAGCAGGGGGCAGTCATGTACACAGTTTGTAGTATATTCTAACTAGAAGCGTCCCCATCACCATGGGAACGCCTCTGTGTTAGAATATACTGTCGGAAATGAGGTTTCACGATCTCACTCATATCCGACAGTATATTCTAACATAGAGGCGTTCCCATGGTGATGGGGACGCTTCAAGTTAAAATATACCATCGGATTGGAGAAAACTCCGATCTGATGGTATAAAAGGGACTCCAGACTTTACATTGAAAGTCAATGGGGACGGATCCGTTTGAAATGGTACCATATTGTGTCAACGTCAAACGGATCCGTCCCTATTGACTTGCATTGTAATTCAGGACGGATCCGTTTGGCTCCGCACGGCCAGGCGGACACCAAAACGACTTTTTTTTCATGTCCGTGGATCCTCCAAAAATCAAGGAAGACCCACGGACGAAAAAACGGTCACGGATCACGGGAAAACGGAACCCCGTTTTGCGGACCGCAAAAAAATACGGTCGTGTGCATGAGGCCTAAACCGTAGAATTAGGGTAGTAAATTTCTAGTTTTGTTTTGCTGTTAACCCTTGCTGTTTTACATGAAAAAATTGATCAAAATGGAAAATCTGCAAACATTTTAAAATTTCTCTTCTGTTTTCCTTAAATTCTTGTGGAATACCTAAAGGGTTGTCAAAGTTTGTAAAATAATATTTGAATAACCTGAGGGGTGACATTTCTAAAATGGAGTAATTTATGGGTGATTTTTATTATGTAAGCTCCATAAAGTGACTTCATAACTGAATTGGTCCTTTAAAAAAATGGTTTGGGAAATTTTCTTAAAAAATTTAAGAATTGCATCTAAAATTCTACTCCATCTAGCATAAAAAAATAAATAAATTACATTTAAAAAATGATGCCAACATAAAGTAGACATATGATAAATATTAGTAATAGCTTTTTTTGAGGTATTACTGTCTTAAAAGAAGAGAAAGGGACATTTTGAAAATTACACATTTTTTGTAATTATTTATTTTTTGTAAATAAAGGTGAAATATATTGACTCAAATTTACCATTGTCATGAATTACAATGTGTCACAAGAAAAAAAAAAAAGAATAACTTGGATAAGTAAAAGTGTCCCAAAATTATTACCACATGTCTCTTTTTTGTGAAAACTAGCCTGGATAGAAAGGGTTAATGACTTTAATGATATACCTTTTTATGGAATTCATTTAACCCCTTAGATGCTGTGGTCAATAGCAACTGTAGCATCTAAGTGGTTTCAGAGGGAAGAGGCTTCCCCTGTCACTCATCTGCTTGCCATGAATAAAATTGCAGGGTGGCAATATTTTCACAGGGCACCCAGGATGTAATGAAAGACTTCTGGTCTGCTGCCTGTCAGTTTCTACTGAGAGCATAGTTCACTGCACTACATTAGTACAGTGTACTATGTGAGTGATCAATGGATCACATGCTAAAGTCCCCTTGTGGGACTAATATCTGTAAAATCCAGAATTAAATAAAGTTTTATTTAAAAATAAATTCAAATGGAACACACACACTCTTTTCCATGGAAAAATATATATTTTCAATGGAAAAAACAAAAACCCATCTGCATATTTGGCATTGACACATTCAAAACCTGAACTATACAATTATCACATAATTTATCCTGCATTGTGAAAGCCGTAAATAAAAAAAATCATAATCACAGTTTTTTTACTTATCCGTCACCAGAAAATTGAATGAAAAGCGATCAAAAGTCTTATATACCACACAGTGAAACTTCACACTGCTCCTTCGAAATAAAAATGGGTAAAAATATTATGGGTCTTAGGATGTGATGATGCAAAGACTTTTTTAATTGTTTTTCTTCTACTACAGTATACATATTTGGTATCACTGTAATCATACTTACCAGAGTGTAAAGTCATTGTGTTATTTATGCTGCAAAGTAAATGTGTGTTTTTTTTCAAACCTTTGACCTCAGACCTTTGTGTCTACACAAACCTTCTGATGGTTTGTATAGACACGGTTTTCCACCAGAGGCCTGGGATCTGATGTCCAATTTTACTCGCAGTACAGAATGGATCACTATGCGGCATTCTTCTAAATTAGAAAATGCGTCCTTGCAGAGGTTCGCCTCTAAGCAACTCACGTTGTCATTCCAAATTGTCATTGTTCTCCCAACCACAGAGAAACACAACTCTAAACAGTGCTAAAACCTTGGCCTATGTATGTAACAATCTTGTAAAGTAATAAACCAAGGCCTCTCATTTCAAGGATTCTGTCCATCAGTTAATGACAAGTGGCCATAACTATCATGTCCAGGAACAGAATGTATCACACAATCATTCGTTACAACTTGACCCAATTTTAGAGGTTTAATGTTACTAAAAACTTTGCTTTCAATCTGCCATAAATATTATGCCCCGCCCACACGCCACAGAGTTAGGTGCCTGAAACATGATTATTTGCAGTGTAGAAAAGGTTAAAGCAAATTAAGATGAAACATAAAAGTACATTAGGGGAGATTTATCAAATGTTGTAAAGGAAAACTGGCTTGGTAGCCCTTAGCAACCAATCTGATTCCACCTTTCATTTTCCAAAGTAGCTCTGAAAATTTTTTAATGTGTAATCTGATTGGTTGCTATGGGCATGTGAGCATGTTTTAGTAAATCTCCCCCATTATGTTTTATTACATTAATAATTTATTCCTCAGAATTAAATATTTAGGTTTTAGAAGATACATTTAGAACTGTGTATTTTATAATTAAAGGTTATTCTAAACAAAACTATGATTATTTTAATGAAGCAATTTTAAAAATGTTAGACTTTAGTTTTTAATGTAACATGGACTTTTGAATATTGCTATGTTAAGGCACTATAAGAAACTGTTAATTTCATCTGAAACTGATATCTAATTTAGTAAAGACAAATGGGTTATTTACTAAAAGAAATGTGTCTTTATTAGGTGTTCTTCTGGAGAAGATTGCGCTGTAATTTGCGACTTTTCCCAGCTCACACCAGGCCTAAAAAAAGTGGAGCGGTGAGGAGGGGATGGGCCTGTTTTAGGTCTAAATCTAGGCCGGCAAGGGAGCTGGCATACATTTAGAAACTGGGGTGATTAGTTAAAGGTATGTAGAGACCAAAAGACCAAATATTTTATAAGCCACATCAGTTTTACTGTGTTTGCTCTCTCCCGAAGGCTAAGGACAGCACGTCTGATGCTTTCATGGCAAATATCCATGGTGGTTACTTGTATACTTAAAATGGTTTTTATAGGATTAGAATAATATGACTGCTTTCTTACAAGTGACACACCTGTCTAGAGGTATTAAAGCTCATCCTTATTCACACCAATGGAAGAAAGCAGCTATGTTTTTCATACCCTGTACAATATATGTATATATGTATATATACAGGGTGGGCCATTTATATGGATACACCTTAATAAAATGGGAATGGTTGGTGATATTAACTTCCTGTTTGTGGCACATTAGTATATGTGAGGGGGGAAACTTTTCAAGATGGGTGGTGACCATGGCGGCCATTTTGAAGTCGGCCATTTTGAATCCAACTTTTGTTTTTTCAATAGGAAGAGGGTCATGTGACACATCAAATTTATTGGGAATTTCACAAGAAAAACAATGGTGTGCTTGGTTTTAACGTAACTTTATTCTTTCATGAGATATTTACAAGTTTCTGACCACTTATAAAATGTGTTCAATGTGCTGCCCATTGTGTTGGATTGTCAATGCAACCCTCTTCTCCCACTCTTCACACACTGATAGCAACACCGCAGGAGAAATGCTAGCACAGGCTTCCAGTATCCGTAGTTTCAGGTGCTGCACATATCGTATCTTCACAGCATAGACGATTGCCTTCAGATGATACGAGATGTGCAGCACCTGAAACTACGGATACTGGAAGCCTGTGCTAGCATTTCTCCTGCGGTGTTGCTATCAGTGTGTGAAGGAGTGGGAGAAGAGGGTTGCATTGACAATCCAACACAATGGGCAGCACATTGAACACATTTTGTAAGTGGTCAGAAACTTGTAAATAACTCATGAAAGAATAAAGTTACGTTAAAACCAAGCACATCATTGTTTTTCTTGTGAAATTCCCAATAAGTTTGATGTGTCACATGATCCTCTTCCTATTGAAAAAACAAAAGTTCGATTCAAAATGGCCGACTTCAAAATGGCCGCCATGGTCACCACCCATCTTGAAAAGTTTCCCTCCTCACATATACTAATGTGCCACAAACAGGAAGTTAATATCACCAACCATTCCCATTTTATTAAGGTGTATCCATATAAATGGCCCACCCTGTATATATATATATATATATATATATATATATGTTATGGGAATTCGCTCTGGCGGGCGCAGTACAGAGGAAAATTCCCAATTCTTAAATCAAACTTCCATGTTTATTCACACAAAAATCAAAAACAAAATATCCCTTTACAGTTGGCAGTTCTGCCTCCAGCAGTCCATAGCAGGATTTTAGGGGGCCCATTTCCCCTACAGACAGGTCTCAGCCCTCCAGCACGGCACAAGCCACAGATCCCAGCACACACCCTCTGAGCTCCACTGTCAGACTGAGGTAATCCTCCTCACCTGGCAGTGCTGGCTGGTTTTTATGCCTGGCAAAACCTGGCCTGAAACATGGGGCGTAGTCACCCACCTAAAACCCTGACTACTCCCAGTAAGAGCCGTCCCGGATCAGCTAGACAGCCATACCAACTGCTGCTGACACATAAAACCCGGCTATTACTCCATCTAGGCCAGGAACATTCTTACCATATATATATACAGTGGGGGAAATAATTATTTGACCCCTCACTGATTTTGTAAGTTTGTCCAATGACAAAAAAATGAAAAGTCTCAGAACAGTATCATTTCAATGGTAGGTTTATTGTAACAGTGGCAGATAGCACATCAAAAGGAAAATCGAAAAAATAACTTTAAATAAAAGATAGCAACTGATTTGCATTTCATTGAGTGAAATAAGTATTTGAACCCTCTAACAAAAAAAGACTTAATACTTGGTGGAAAAACCCTTGTTTGCAAGCACAGAGGTCAAACGTTTCTTGTAATTGATGACCAAGTTTGCGCACATTTTAGGAGGAATGTTGGTCCACTCCTCTTTGCAGATCATCTCTAAATCCCTAAGGTTTCGAGGCTGTCTCTGTGCAACTCTGAGCTTGAGCTCCCTCCATAGGTTTTCGATTGGATTAAGGTCCGGAGACTGACTAGGCCACTCCATGACCTTAATGTGCTTCTTCTTGAGCCACTCCTTTGTTGCCTTTGCTGTATGTTTTGGGTCATTGTCGTGCTGGAACACCCATCCACGACCCATTTTCAGTTTCCTGGCAGAGGGAAGGAGGTTGTCGCTCAGGATTTCACGATACATGGCTCCGTCCATTTTCCCGTTTATGCGAATAAGTTGTCCTGTGCCCTTAGCAGAAAAACACCCCCAAAGCAAAATGTTTCCACCCCCATGCTTGACGGTGGGGACGGTGTTTTGGGGGTCATAGGCAGCATTTTTCTTCCTCCAAACACAGCGAGTTGAGTTAATGCCAAAGAGCTCTATTTTGGTCTCATCAGACCACAGCACCTTCTCCCAGTCACTCTCTGAATCATTCAGGTGTTCATTGGCAAACTTCAGACGGGCCTGCACATGTGCCTTCCTGAGCAGGGGGACCTTGCGAGCCCTGCAGGATTTTAATCCATTGCGGTGTAATGTGTTTCCAATGGTTTTCTTGGTGACTGTGGTCCCTGCTAATTTGAGGTCATTAACTAACTCCTCCCGTGTAGTTCTAGGATGCTTTTTCACCTTTCTCAGAACCATTGACACCCCACGAGGTGAGATCTTGCGTGGAGCCCCAGAGCGAGGTCGATTGATGGTCATTTTGTGCTCCTTCCATTTTCGAACAA
Source organism: Bufo bufo (assembly GCF_905171765.1). Taxonomy (NCBI): domain Eukaryota; kingdom Metazoa; phylum Chordata; class Amphibia; order Anura; family Bufonidae; genus Bufo; species Bufo bufo. Next base: position 228,384,699 of record NC_053394.1, on the reverse strand, counting down.
TCGCACCAACAGTTGTCACCTTCTCTCCCAGCTTCTTGCTAATGGTTTTGTAGCCCATTCCAGCCTTGTGCAGGTCTACAATTTTGTCTCTGACATCCTTGGACAGCTCTTTGGTCTTTCCCATGTTGGAGAGTTTGGAGTCTGCTTGATTGATTGATTCTGTGGACAGGTGTCTTTTACACAGGTGACTAGTTAAGACAGGTGTCCTTAATGAGGGTGACTAATTGAGTAGAAGTGTCTAACCACTCTGTGGGAGCCAGAACTCTTAATGGTTGGTAGGGGTTCAAATACTTATTTCACTCAATGAAATGCAAATCAGTTGCTATCTTTTATTTAAAGTTATTTTTTCGATTTTCCTTTTGATGTGCTATCTGCCACGGTTACAATAAACCTACCATTGAAATGATACTGTTCTGAGACTTTTCATTTCTTTGTCATTGGACAAACTTACAAAATCAGTGAGGGGTCAAATAATTATTTCCCCCACTGTATATATATATATATATATCAGTACTCACCTGACTACACTCTTGCCACTTTTCTGTTCTGACTATCTAAATTCTGAGATGGACCACCACTATTGCTAATGATTGGCTAAGCAGAACAGGAGCAGCTAGGTTTTTGCTATTTGAGCATTAACTTATTTTATTACTTCAGACCAGGGAGTACCTATAAAAAAAAATATATATATATATATATATATATATATGCAGTTGGAACAAACCCTTTACAGAGAACCTGCCATCTCTTCTGACATAACTGGGATTTTTGGTTTCTTATTCATAGTCACCTTTCCAACAAATAAGATTTTTTTGGGCTTTGTCCTTCACAAAGCGATTAAAATGACTTTCACCATTTTACACAATACAAGAAAGGTGAGAAGATCAAGAAGGCGGATCACATGACCCTGTTTTGATGGGCTTGCCTATAATGCTTTGCAGTCAGCTTCAGCTAATCAGTATGTAACAGTATGTGCCCACATTGGTGAGAAAATGGATGTGTTAACATATATAAATGAGCCCCTAGGAGCAACACGGGCATTGCTGTTACACCTAGAGGCTCTGCTTTCTCTGCAGCTATCAACATTTTTTCACTTTTAATGACAGGGCCAGGCGTGATGATGTTTTCACTGCCTGGCCCTGTCAATAAAAGTGGAAAGGGAGCAGAAGTTGCACAGAATGTAGAGCCTGTAAATGTAATTGTAACACCACTGGTTCAAAAAACCTCAGCTCAGGTAGGCTATATATTTCTTCCCCATTAACAGTATGAGCTTAGGCTAAGGCTCCTCCTGTCCACACTACCAAACAAGGCAAAAGGGAGCAGTCGAGGGTTATGGGGATCCTCTCAGGATATATAGGTGGCATGAACCAGCCTTAGGAGGGGTTTCAATGCATATGGATACAACTTGATTGTTTCTTGCTGGATTTCATCATCACTGAGCTTTTGCATTCCCTAGAGATAAGCACCAACAGAGGCACCCACTTATCCCATTATAACTATTACCATGAATACAAGAATCTGTGTTCATGCATTTTGGGGGAAAATAGCTTTGTATCATGGGCCTTAGAAACATTTTTGTAAATACTAGTAGCAGCTCTTTTATATAAGGTCATTTGTGTTTACTATGCTTAAAGGCTATGTACAGCTTTGGGGCATTTTTATTATTATTAGTAGTAGTATTATTATTGCATTATTGCTCATTTTGAGCAAAAATATATATTTTTTAAATTTATAGGTCTGACAGGAACTGAGTTTTCTCTCTGTCCCGTTAGACAGCCCCCTTGATGGGATCCTTATCTTTGTTCTCTGACATTATAAATACTCATTATAGCTCAATTCTTATCTTACTGATAAGACTGTGGCTTACATAAGTATTTATCACCTCTTAGTAAATTAAAGATAAGGGTTATTAGATGACCGGTACAGGGTGAAAGTAAAAAGTACATTCATATAGCTAGACAGTTAACCCTTTTTGACAGAATGGCTCAATATTTTTAATAAAGACCAATTGAAAAAAAGATTTTTAGCCCAAAGCAAGTAAAATGCAATCATATAAAATAATGCCTCCAAAGGTTTACATAGCTTTTCAAAATGACAGAGAAGGCTACAAAGACATAATACTGCAACCTATATTCTACAGTACATATTTCTCACCAGACTGTAAAGCTATACTGGTAATATATAGAAAGAAGGATGCTAGGTGTGACAATGTCATGTTGTGCAATATAAGAATCTAATAAAAATAGAAACTTCAGTATCAAAACCAGGTCACTGTCACTGCATGCAGCCCAATTGTCATTCCATGCACCAAGCAATAAACTATCTATTTCGGACAAAGCCATCCATCAATTCAAAATGTTTTTTTTTTTCTTTTTAAAGCACATCTCAAGAATTCTGTGATATCCTTTCAGCAACTTCCTAATCTCCATAAATTGTTAGTAAGAGCTGCATTAGACCAGAGTGCCATTGATCCTGCCTTCACTGCCTCAATTCACAGATGATGCACAGTCCATATTCCTCCCTGACAATATAGTTCTAGGAGATGGAATGTATTGAATAAAGATGGTCATGTGATGGCTGCCATCAGCTCTCTATTTAATAGCCTCATGATATCATATAGCCTGCAAATTAGTGTTATTATTGCACACAAAAAAGTAAGGCACGAGGAGGTTACACAAAACATCTGCTTTTAATCTGCAATGTGTATGTGAAACAGGCTTAAATTTTATCCTAAAGGTATATGCAACAATTATATATAGGACCGCTGAATGTCTGCATCCTGCTGCAGGGGTTTGTGATCACATTGTCTGAGAGCCAACACAGAATGTCTCAGTGATGTCAGTGCAACTGCCTAAGCCAGGATGTGGCAACTCAAGCTGTAGGCTAGAAGAGGCCTGTAGCCTACACCGTAGATGGCGGCGGTGAATGGGAGTAATATGAGTGTTGATTTATTTTAATATATGGGGGCACCACAGGCTGTAGCACAACAGGGGATGGATCACAGGCTGTAGCATTACAGGGGGGGAATTACAGGCTGGAGCACTAAATGGAGGCACTATAATACAGTGAGCACTATAGGGGGCAATAAAATAAAGGGAGAACCATAGGGGAGCATTATAATACAGGGGGCACAGAAGGGGGGATGATACTTATAGGCACTATAGAGGACATTATAATACATGGGTGAGATCCTAGAGGTTATAACTGCAGGTGGGCATTATATATATTTGGGTACTACAGGGGGCGTTACAACTACAGGGGACACTACAGGGTTATTATAAATATTGGGGGCATTAGAAAGGGGCTTTATAAATACTGGGACTACTACAGGGGAATGATAAATACTAGGACTACTAGAGGGGGCATTGCAAATACTACGGTTGCTACAGGGGGCATTATAAATATTAGAGCCATTATAGGGGGCACTATAGCTACTGGGGAACTATAGGCCTCATTACTATTAGAGCTCTATAGGATGCTTTATAGAGCAACCTGGTTACTGATGTGGGCACAATGGTGAAATTTTTTAGCACAATATAGAAGGCATTGCTACTAATAGGGTACTCTTGGGGAGCAGTATCACTACTGGTGATACTGTAGAGGGCACTATTACTAATAAGATCAGTTTGGGAGATAATTATTACTATTTCAGGGACTTTGGGGAGAACTATTATGGGGGTACTATCTGTATGGCATATATTGGGAGTAGCACAGTATTGGGAGTAGCAGCAGGATAATACTGTTGGGGCACGTAGTGGGGTAAGGGTGAAGAAAATGTGAGAGACAAGCTAAGAATTCAAAGCAAACTGATTTAGTATTGTTTACATGAAATTGAGTTTTTGGATCTAATTAAATAATTAATATATTAACCCCTATGAAGGGGCTCTGTCAGAATGATCAACACTATTAAACCATACTGCCTGGTAGGGCTCATCATGCTGATTAAAATTATACCTTTCTTTTGTCTGTATCACAATAACAATAATAATCGCAATATCTGTGTTTTAATAATATACAAATGAGCAAGTTGGAGCTCCAGAGGGTGCGCCAAATCTTTGGAGCACTGCTTTTATAAAACCCCATGTGCTTTGCACAATGCCCCCTCCCTTTTATTGACATAGCTAGAAATCAGCATTGAGAGGGCAGAACTTTGTCCTAGGGCTGTGTCCTAGCATCTACATATCATATGCTCTACGTACTATAGCCATACCATAAAGAGAAGAGTGGATTTCTATGCTTAGAAAGATACTATACATATTACTGCTTAATACACAAGCATAATATATGATTACAAAGAAACCAGTAATATGTGTTAGGGTACTTTCACACTAGCGTTAATCTTTTCCGGTAATGAAATCCGGTAAAGGGTCTCAATACTGGAAAAAAAACATCAGTTTTGTCCTAATGCATTCTGAAAGGAAAGAAATCCGTTCAGTATGCATCAGTATGTCTTTCAATCCGTTCCTTGTATGGTATTTGATGGAACAAAATACCCCAGCTTGCTGCAGGATTTTTTTTCAGCCAAAATCCCGGAACAATACCGCACTTGCCGGATGCGGCATTCATTTCCAAAGAGATGTATTATTGCCGGAATCCGGTTTTCGGCCGGGATATAGGAGGAGCTACTTTCGCCTTTGATCTTTGATAAAATTTAAATAACGGATCCAAAAAAAAAAGAAATCAGTTTGTATATAGCTTGCCGGATTCTAAAAACTCTAGCGTGAAAGTACCCTTAGCTTTCTATATAGAAAACATTCTTCTCTATGTGGAAAGGCTGTAGCCTGTAGGTATGTGATCTGTATGTAGAAATTGCAAGTTCAAATCCCAGGAGAGACTTGTTTATGTTTTTTTCATATTTTTTTTTACCCTCCCATTTAGCCCATAATAAAATCTATAGCCTTAGAACTCATGCACATGAATGCATTTTTCTTCTGCTTCCTTTTAATTTTTTTACAGGTCCGCATGCAGAACCATTCATTTCAATGGGACTTAAAAAAAAACTGAAATTAATCCGTGTGAATTCTGTGTCCGTATGTCTGCATGTCCGTTCTGCCCAAAAAATAGAACATGCTCTATTCTTGTCCATTTTGCAGACAAGGAAAGGCATTTTTACAATGCATCCGCAAAAAAAAAACAGATTCATCACAGATGTCACACGGATATCATCCTTTTTTTTTTTCATCCATGTTTTGCAGGCCACAAAATACATACGGTGGAGTGCATGAGCCTTTACTATATTGAGAATAGTGTTTTTATGCTTAGAAACCTAAAACATATTACTGGTTTATTCACAGGAAATGTATGATTGCAAAGAAATCAGCAATATGTATTAGCTTTCTTAGTATAAAAAACATTTTCTTAATATGATAAGGTTATAGCTTTTTATTATGGGTTAAATGAGGGAGAAAATTTTTTGAAGAAATATCTGATTTTCTCCAGGCTACAGCCTTATCATATTAGGAACTGTTGTTTTGCAATACTTAGAAAGCTAACACATATCACTGGTTTCTTTATAATTAAACTGTATATTGTGATTGTGAATAAAGCAGTAATATTTAATAGCTTTCTAAGCATAGAAGTATAGGAGGAGAAGAAGAAAAGGGAACCTCTGTATTGGCCCTGTCAGCAGGAGTCAGATACCAGGTGAGTATTGGTGTAAGTAGATAATAATTTTTATTTTCAGTGGACGTGTTTCAAGGGTGGAGAGCCCCCTTTGTCAGGACAGTAATCAGATGTCATTCACATACAGCAATATTTAAAACCATTTTTTGGTGCGCAGGCCAGGGGGTGGGAAAAGAATGAGGGAGAGGGGGCAGATGTGGGCGTGTTTTTGCATGATCCTGTGGGTGGACAAGGTAGGGGAAAGGTATACTATATAAAAATAAACATGTATGAGCAGAAAATATGTTATACATGTCATGCTTGTCATGAGCACGATCATGGCGGCAGGGCAAGCACAATCGTGCTGTATCTTTATTACATAGTTACTGCCATGGTGGGTTTTACAGGGAGGGATTTAGGTAGGGACCCTGAATCTATGTACTGCCATGTGCTGTCGCCAAGCGCGATCCTCACTGCATAGTAGGAAGGATCGCGCCAAGCGCTTGTTGTATGTAGAATGATGCGATGAGCTCAATGGAGAAGTGCGCTGTACTGGCTGTGTGGTACATGTGCCAACAATCTCCCATATTCTTCATATGTCTGGGCTATGGGGTAGAGTGGCAAGACGAAAGCCTTTTCTTACAAAGAAAAACATCCAAGCCAGGCTACATTTTTCAAAAACACATCTGAAGTTTCTCAAAAGCATGTGGGAAAAGGTGTTATGCTCTAATGAAACATATTCCAAAAAGATATGTTTGGCCCAAAAACAACACTGCACATCACCAAAAGAACACCATACCCACAGTGAAGCATGGTGGTGGCAGCATCATGCTTTGGGGCTGTTTTTCTTCAGCTGGAACTGGAGCCTTAGTTAAGCTAGAGGGAATTATGAACAGTTCCAAATACCAGTCAATATTGGCACAAAACCTTCAGACTTCTGCTAGAAAGCTGAACATGAAGAGGAACTTTATCTTTCAGCATGACAACGACCCAAAACATACATCCAAATCAACCAAGGAATGGCTTCACCAGAAGAAGATTTTGGAATGGCCGAGCCAGAGCCCAGACCTGAATCCGATTGAAAATCTGTGGGGTGATCTGAAGAGGGCTGTGAACAAGAGATGCCCTTGCAATCTGACAGATTTGGAGTGTTTTTGCCAAAAAGAGTGGGCAAATCTTGCCAAGTGAAAATGTGTCATGCTGATAGACTCATACCCAAAAAGAGTGCTGTAATAAAATCAAAAGGTGATTCAACAAAGTATTAATTTAAGGGTGTGCACACTTATGCAACCATATTAATTATTTTTATATTTTTTCTTCCCTCTACCTGTATTTCTGGAGTGTAATAATATTACAGGCTATAGCTACTAGAGAGCAGTTGTTGATCCAGGGAGTTATTTTGATTGCCTGATTGGAGTCGGGAAGGAATTTTTTATTCCCCTAAAGTGGGGAAAATTGGCATCTACCTCACAGTTCTTATTTTGCCTTCCTCTGGATCAACTTGCAGGATGACAGGCCGAACTGGATGAACAAATGTCTTTTTTCGACCTTATGTACTATGTTACTACAGGGAGTGCAGAATTATTAGGCAAGTTGTATTTTTGAGGATTAATTTTATTATTGAACAACAACCATGTTCTCAATGAACCCAAAAAACTCATTAATATCAAAGCTGAATATTTTTGGAAGTAGTTTTTAGTTTGTTTTTAGTTTTAGCTATTTTAGGGGGATATCTGTGTGTGCAGGTGACTATTACTGTGCATAATTATTAGGCAACTTAACAAAAAACAAATATATACCCATTTCAATTATTTATTTTTACCAGTGAAACCAATATAACATCTCAACATTCACAAATATACATTTCTGACATTCAAAAACAAAACAAAAACAAATCAGTGACCAATATAGCCACCTTTCTTTGCAAGGACACTCAAAAGCCTGCCATCCATGGATTCTGTCAGTGTTTTGATCTGTTCACCATCAACATTGCGTGCAGCAGCAACCACAGCCTCCCAGACACTGTTCAGAGAGGTGTACTGTTTTCCCTCCTTGTAAATCTCACATTTGATGATGGACCACAGGTTCTCAATGGGGTTCAGATCAGGTGAACAAGGAGGCCATGTCATTAGATTTTCTTCTTTTATACCCTTTCTTGCCAGCCACACTGTGGAGTACTTGGACGCGTGTGATGGAGCATTGTCCTGCATGAAAATCATGTTTTTCTTGAAGGATGCAGACTTCTTCCTGTACCACTGCTTGAAGAAGGTGTCTTCCAGAAACTGGCAGTAGGACTGGGAGTTGAGCTTGACTCCATCCGCAACCCGAAAAGGCCCCACAAGCTCATCTTTGATGATACCAGCCCAATCCAGTACTCCATCTCCACCTTGCTGGCGTCTGAGTCGGACTGGAGCTCTCTGCCCTTTACCAATCCAGCCACGGGCCCATCCATCTGGCCCATCAAGACTCACTCTCATTTCATCAGTCCATAAAACCTTAAAAAAATCAGTCTTGAGATATTTCTTGGCCCAGTCTTGACGTTTCAGCTTGTGTGTCTTGTTCAGTGGTGGTCGTCTTTCAGCCTTTCTTACCTTGGCCATGTCTCTGAGTATTGCACACCTTGTGCTTTTGGGCACTCCAGTGATGTTGCAGCTCTGAAATATGGCCAAACTGGTGGCAAGTGGCATCTTGGCAGCTGCACGCTTGACTTTTCTCAGTTCATGGGCAGTTATTTTGCGCCTTGGTTTTTCCACACGCTTCTTGCGACCCTGTTGACTATTTTGAATGAAACGCTTGATTGTTCGATGATCACACTTCAGAAGCTTTGCAATTTTAAGAGTGCTGCATCCCTCTGCAAGATATCTCACTATTTTTGACTTTTCTGAGCCTGTCAAGTCCTTCTTTTGACCCATTTTGCCAAAGGAAAGGAAGTTGCCTAATAATTATGCACACCTGATATAGGGTGTTGATGTCATTAGACCACACCCCTTCTCATTACAGAGATGCACATCACCTAATATGCTTAATTGGTAGTAGGCTTTCGAGCCTATACAGCTTGGAGTAAGACAACATGCATAAAGAGGATGATGTGGTCAAAATACTCATTTGCCTAATAATTCTGCACTCCCTGTATGTCACTATGTTACCTAAAAGATTTCAGTTTGTTTTTCAATTGAGTTGTACAGTTTATAGGTCACATTAAAGGTGGAAAAAGTTCTAAAATGATTTATCTTTGTCTCATTTTTTACATCACAGAAACCTGACATTTTAACAGGGGTGTGTAGACTTTTTATATCCACTGTATATGAGGTTCATAAAGGTGGAATCACATGATAGAAGAAGGGATTTGATAGAAACATTTGAATAAATATAGGTTGTTTTGGATTTTTTTATCAAGATGCGTTTCACTATTTTCACTATTTTTGGGGTTCTTAGGGGGATAGATTGTTAGGGACCCTATTCATTCTAATAGAGCTAGTATCTATAGTAACCCATCTAGTGGTTGTTTCATGTTTAGACAGTTCTTTTTGGGGCTATTTTCCGTGCATGGGAGGCTGGGTAGATAAATGAATACGTAAATACATAAATATATAAACATATAAGAAATATATGAATATAATAATATAACAGACGGATAAAGGAAGGACGGCCCTACTTCCTTATTTCATGTAGGGTAATTCTCATAGGTGATAATAAAATTAGTAATAATAATAATGATAATAATAAAAGATAGTAATAAATAATCATAAAAATAATAACAAAATTAGAAATAGCAGGGGATAAAAACTATCACTATATAGTATGTCATATACTGCCTGGCCAAAAAAAAAAAAGTCACCACCATCAAAAAGCCTTTAGCTTTGATTATGGCACGCATTCGCTGTGGCATTGTTTTGATAAGCTTCTGCAATGTCACAAGATTTATTTCCATCCAGTGTTGCATTCATTTTTTACCAAGATCTTGCTTTGATGATGGTAGAGTCTGACTGCAGCGGAAAGCCTTCTCCAGCAGATCCCAAAGATTCTCAATGGGGTTAAGATCTGGACTCTGTGGTGGCCAATCCATGTGTGAAAATGATGTCTCATGCTCCCTGAACCACTCTTTCACAATTTGAGCCCGATGAATCCTGGCATTGTCATCTTGGAATATGCCTGTGCCATCAGGGAAGAAAAAATCCATTGATGGAATAACCTGGTCATTCAGTATGTTCAGGTAATCAGCTGACCTCATTCTTGGAGCACATACTGTTGCTGAACCTAGACCTGACCAACTGCAGCAACCCCAGATCATAGCACTGCCCCCACAGGCTTGTACAGTAGGTGCTAGGCATGATGGGTGCATCACTTCATCTGCCTCTCTTCTTACCCTGATGCGCCCATCACTCTGGTGATGGTAAATCTGGACTCATCAGACCACATGACCTTCTTCCATTGCTCCAGAATCCAATCTTTATGCTCCCTAGCAAACTGAAGCCTTTTTTTCTGGTTTGCTTCACTGATTAGTGGTTTTCTTATGGCTATACAGCTGTTCAGTCACAATCCCTTGAGTTTGCTTCGCATTGTGCATGTGGAAATGCTCTTACTTTCACTATTACACATAGCCCTGAGTTCTACTGTTGTTTTTCTTTGATTTGATTTCACCAAACATTTAAGTGATCACCGATCACGATCATTCAGGATTTGTTTCCCGCCACATTTCTTCCTCAAATACGATGGGTCCCCAGTATCCTTCCAGTTTTTAATAATGCGTTGGACAGTTCTTAACCCAATTTTAGTAGTTTCTGCGATCTTTTTAGATGTTGACCTGCTTGATGCAAGCCAATGATTTGACCCTTCTCAAACAGACTAACATCTTTTCCACGACCACAAGATGTGTCTTTCGACATGGTTGTTTAAGAAATGAGAAGCAACTCATTGCACCAGTTGGGGTTAAATAACTTATTACCAGCTGAAAGATAATCGCCCATGCATTAATTATCCAATAGGAGGCTCATAACTATTTGCTTAAGTTAAATCCAGGTGGCAACTTTTTTTTGGACAGGCAGTGTATAATGAATGCTTTTGGTATAAAAAGGGGGTTAAAAGATATATTTAAAGATGGTCTCATTGATCTCATTTAACCCATGTGGTGTAAGGGTGTTTAGTTGGTAGATCCAGCAGACCTCTCGTTTTTGGAGGCTGCTGAATCTATTGAATGGGTTTTCAGGTATGTAGTCGATAGGTGGATTTTTAGTGGGTGTTTTTCTTTTTCAGGCATAGATGCACAATGTCTAAAGAGGCTATGTTTTTTACATTGACTTTGGATATTGTATCCATGTTGGTTCATAGGACAATGTAATGCCTATGTCGTGCGTTTATTGGAGACCACAACCACATTCTATTAGATAGATTACGTAACACGATTGACAGTTTATGTGGTATTTTATGTTAAAGGGAATTCGAAAAATGGCATATTCTGAACGTTCTACCTCCTATATAGCAAATGATCTATTATAAAAGATAAATCGATGATATCTTCATTATTTGGGATGACAATCAAAATTCAGCATTAGAATTCTGTAACACTTTAAACAAAACTAATTGGGCATCTTGTTTACTGCAAACTACAATAAAATGGAAATAGAGTTCCTGGACATTATTGTTTCTAATGTAAACAACCGTCTCCTAACAAAAACATACTTCAAATCCTTAGATTCAAACAGCTATATTGACTATTCCAGTTTCCACCACAAAAAATGGTTACAAAATATTCCATACAGTCAATACAAGCGTATCAGGCGCAACTGCACACAAAATGAGGACTTCAAACACATGGGTGTAGGAACCCCCAAAAATCTGGGGGGGACAGCATTTTTGCTCGCCGGGTATATTCTTATTCAGTAAACTGCGAGTTGCTTATATCGTTAAATTTTAAGTGTGTGTGTGTGTGTGTGAACCCCCCCCCCCACTTACAGTTCTGAAGACTCAGGGGTGCTGGCTGGCTTGGCTGGGCAGAAGGAGTGTGGGAGACTGTGAGGCCTTTTTCTCCAAGCTGCTCTGGATCAGTGCTCTGGGCAGCTGGGCTCCGGGCTGGAAGTGGGCACAATAAGAAAATAAAATATTTTTCATTACACCTCAGGTCAGACCACCAATCAGACCCCCAATGTTAATCAGACCTCAGCTAACAGCCCCAATAAGATCCCCAATGCTAATAAGACCTCAGATCACACCTCAGCTCAGACCCCAATATGAATGACCCCCAATCAGACCTCAGATAAGAGCCCCAGTGCCTCTCATCAGCCCCCCAGTGCCTCTCATCAGCCAGTAATAACAGCCCCCTCAATCATGTGCCAGTAATAACAGCCCCCCATCATGTGCCAGTAATAACAGCCCCCCAATAATGTGCCAGTAATAATAGCCCCCTCAATCATGTGCCAGTAATAACAGCCCCCCAATCATGTGCCAGTAATAGCCCCCCAATCATGTGCCAGTAATAGCTCCCCCAATCATGTGCCAGTAATAGCCCCCCAATCATGTGCCAGTAATAGCCCCCCAATCATGTGCTAGTAATAGCCCCCCATCATGTGCCAGTAATAGCCCCCCCAATCATGTGCCAGTAATAGCCCCCTTAATCATGTGCCAGTAATAGCCCCCCTTTATGTGCCAGTAAAACAAAGTATTGTATATATATAAAATGAACACTTATACTTACCTCTTTGGAGCGATGCGATGCAGGCCTCTTCCGGCCGGTGTCCCGACTCCAGCGCTGTACGGCTCAGGCGGCGCGATGACGTCATTGTGCCGCCTACGCCGGCCTCTGATAGGCTGCCGGCCTAGTAGTGCCGGCAGCCTATCAGAGGAACAGGAAAGGGACACACCTCCCTGCCCTGCTCCTCCGCACAGCCTTCTGTTTGTATCGCTGTCCTGAGGACGGCGATATAAACAGATCACTATGGAGATGAGCGCTTCGCTTCCACGCCCATGTTCAAATAACAAGCAAAAATTATACAAAAAAGATTTATCGATAAAGGATACCCCAAGCAACTCATTAAAAAAATGCCTATATCAGGAGCACCTCAGACTCACAGGAGAGATGCCTGCATGCCGCAAAAAAGAAGAAAAAATGCAAACAGAAACAAGTGTACATTTTATCACTCAGTACAACACATTGAATAAAACTATATGCACAATACTGTCAAAACACTGGCACATTCTACTACAGGACCCGCATCTGGCCAAATATTTGCCATAAAGACCACAAATGATCTATAGGAGGGCCCCAACCATGAGGAATATCTTGGCCCCAAGCAAACCTAAACAGCACAAAAAAAAACTGCTCCAACAGTACACACATACCAAAAATTAGGGAGCTTCAAATGTGGAACAAAACGTTGCCTCTGCTGTAACGTAATTACACATAATAGCACAAACTTTACCTTGAGCAAAAATGGGACCACCTTTAATATAAAATACCATATGACCTGTCAATCATATTAAGTAATCTATCTAATAGAATGTGGTTGTGGTCTCCAAAAATATAGCCTCTCTAGACACTGTGCATCTATGCATGACAAAAAAAAACACCCGCTAAAAATCACACCTATCAAATACATATCTGAAAACCTGTTCAATAGATTCAGCAGCCTCCAAAAACGAGGGGTCTACTGGATCTACCAACTGGACACCCTTACACCACATGGGTTAAATGAGACCATCTATTAATATATCTTTTAACTCCCTTTTTACACTGAAAGCATTCATTATATGACATACTATACAATGATTGTTTGTATCACCTGCTATTTATAATTTTATTATTTTTATGATTATTTATTACTATCTTTTATTATTATCATTATTATTATTACTATGAGAATGACCCTACATGAAATAAAGAAGTAGGGCCGTCCTTCCTATATCCGTCTGTTATACTATTATATTCATATATTTCTTATATATTTATATATTTATGTATTTACGTATTCATTTATCATCCCAGCCTCCCATCCACGGTAAATAGCCCCAAAAAGAACCGTCTAAACATGAAACAACCACTAGAAGGGTTAATATAGATACTAGCTCTATTAGAATAAATAGGGTCCCTAACAATATATCCCCCTTAGAACCCCAAAAATAGTGAAAATACTGAAACACATCTTGATAAGATAATCCAAAACAACCTATAATTTTATGCAAATGTTTCTACGGCACCCCTTCTCCTATCAGGTGATCCCACTTTTTTGAACCTCATATAATTATTAGTAGTGTTGAGCGAGCATGCCCGGCCGAACTCCTGTCCGGCTCGAGCATCGCTATGCTCGGCACATGGCGGTACTCAGCCGAGTACCACATGTGCTCGAGTGCCATGCTCGAGTCTCCTTCCTGCACGTTTTGCGGCTGCTATGCAGCCAATAAACATGCAGGTAAGTTCTGCCCTCACTGTAATGCCAATAGCCATGTTGACTACTGGCATTACAGTGATTTGCTGGCCGGAACACGTCATCGGCTGCTATATAGCACCAGACGCATTTTTGGCTCATTTGTAGTCAGGGAGAGCTGCGCTTAGGAAGGGACAGATTGTGTAGGGAGTGTGATTGTGGAGGCAGGACAGGACATGGCCTTATTTCTCAGTGGTGCATGAAAGACATATACTCTAACATGCCAACATATACTCTAATCCAAATTTTGATGTAGCCAAAGGTGCAAAAGTGCACCTCATCTGTTGGCTAAACAGGTTATAGCATAAGTTGTTTATTTTTTTAAGTAGCACTAGCAACGTTCAGTTTGAGGGTAAAAAAAACCTGCAGATTTTATATTCAAATGACAATCAAACAAGCATTTCTGGCAGTGTGTGATGAGATGTTCTGCAGGTAGCGTCTGATTAGATGTTCTTTAGCTATAGCTGTTCTATGGTGGTGTAACAGCTAGTATAGGGCACAGTACAATTGCCAGGCCCCAACCCTAGTTCTTTATTGCCCAGCTAGGCAGTTCTTGCCCATGGCAATCCCTGAGCTTTCCCTACTAAAAGCCCTAATCTGTCTCTAGTCTGTTCCGAGCCCTAGAGAAGATGGAAGGTCTAATGGCTCCCTAACAGTTTCTGCCACACTCTGATACACAGATGCCCTATCTGGTCACAGGCTGAGTACATAATGATGTTCTGCTGGGTTTTCCAAGACACTTTTCTACTTGCTTTCCCACTAATTGGCTCATACAGGCTATCTGTCAACCTATAAGCAAATCAGGCCAAGCCCTCACCCCTTGTTACTCTTTGGGTCATGTGAGCAGGCATTGTCTTCCTCCCTGGTACCTTTTCTAGCTCTCAAAACCTAACTTAAATGGCACTACATGCCATTTTACATTATTTGTCTGAAGCAAACCAGAAAAGATTCTGATTCACTTCGTTATTGAAAAACTCTGAGTTTTATAATGAATCAACAAATAAATAAACTGATTTGCTCATCTATAACAGCATGGAAAGTACAGTATTTAATGTATTATAGATTAAATAGGTAAAAGCATTATAGTAAAAAAAAAAGTCACACAAATTTGAAAAAAGAATAAACTTTTTTTTCATAAAACAGTTCTAATGGGCAATGGCAGCTAACAAGTTTCACTTTAAGCTAATTCTAAAAGCGCTGTCCTCATGGTTCTCTGGTATTCACCCTTTAACTCCTGTACAGGGATCTGGACTTTGCTACAAGGAATCAACCAGGCTGTTACCTGCTAGAGAAGTCCAGCTGTAGATGGCAGTCAACACTGCTGCAAAGCATCAACGACTCAGGAAAAAGGCATGGTATGAACATAGTCCAAGGTTAGGGGAGGCTAAGTATGTACGTATTCCAGATAGCAATTCAGAGGTCGGGCAGTCTAAGTGTGTGCATAGTCCAGGTAACAGTTTCTAGGTCAAGGCAGGCAGGAAGGAGCAGAATTGGTAGACAGGCAAGGTATGGTACACGTGTAGTCAGACAAGAGATCACACATTCGTTGGTTATTAGAACCTCAAAACTTGGGCAAGGAGTGGATCAACAACCCAGATAAACAGAGAGGCTAATCAGCACCTTAACAACCAGCTGGACAGGGAGCAAGAAGAAAGGATTAACTGGTAAAAGGAAGTTTACTGACCACTGGTTCCAATACACACAGGGAAAAGGAAGCAATGCCTATGCCTGATTGGAACAGCAAGACAGGGGCAATCGAAGTGTCAAAAATAAAAGGTAAAAAACTAAAATAAATACTACATAACTCAAAACTATAAGTAACTGTAAGTAACAGGTACAATAAAGTCCTTAAAGTCCTCAAATTATTAATGGTAAATAAATAAATTAGAAATAGCAAAGATGATGAGGGGCACTCCAAATTCGGGAAATGACAAACAGCGCTATACAAATATATCCAATATTTAATATGGTGGACCAGTTAATACAATGTCAACAATAAAATCATATATGCAATAAAACGGTGTCTCAGATAAATCTGGACATTGGATGAATGTAGTCCTAATATAACCTCTAATAACAGATAATTGCAAGGGATGACGGTAATATGTGGATGTCAGTCCTTGTCTGTAGCCCAGCGGTGGGCTCCAATAGAGCCAGATGGAAAGAGAAACTGTTTCAACCTCTTGTCGGCAATGCTGTATCAGCACTCTATAATATCCCGACCAGCTAGGATATGTCCCGCTTCCCCAGCAGGATAACCAGGTAGTAGTAGTAGTGGAGGATATACCTTACCACACTCCGTCACACGCTGGATACTCAGCTCGATTCTCCTGCCGTTCTTACCCAACGCGGCGTCCCACGTGGTATGGAGTCTCCAACGTGACGTCTCACGTGACTCCTCGGCTTCACAGCGGTATGATGTCAGACGCGCCCTGCGATCCTGGATTTTGTATTCCAGCGACCCCACTTAGAGGATCAAGCACAGTCCAAGGTGACTTAGATAGTCCATAAAGGAGCAATAATCAAAGACACAGACAAATCCCTTTGATAGATCCTAGCAAGTGGGAAAAAAGCTCACTGTCCCAACAGAATCAGACGCGTTTCAGGGTATACACCCATTCCTCAGTGGTGGTAACAGTGAGCACTTAGTAACCTTTTATACCTCTCCAGAGGCAAAGTGTGGGTGGGACTGGACTAATTGAAACCATGAAAAGCTCGATCCGGAATACTGTTCTCATTATGATCCACATTCTAACCTAATAGGAATAGACTTAGGAAAAGACTTCAATTGCGCTTTACATATTTCTATAGGCACTTCAATTCTTGGGTCAAATAATCGTCAAACTAAAATCAATATCAATATATGACTGTCAATCACAATCTTCATATACAAATGTATATAAAACATATAAAAAAAATATACAAATATATATAAAAAAAAACATAAAAACATTAAAAATATAAAATAACGCATCAAAAACGCATATGCAGTGTGGATGCGTTTTCACTGCGTTATCGATGCGTTTTCCATTAAAATTATCCAGATAGCACCATAGATACCTAGGAGGTATGAGTATCGAGTTTAGAGTTGGCACACACCAAACGTCATCCGCCATACCAGAATTAGACTCCGAATGATAGGGGAGGAGAACTCGATTTCGGAGAGGTATGCCCATACTGATTTAAAGTTGCGGTCTAAGAAATATCCTAGACAAGTAATGAGTAGTGAAATGGTGACATTTAAGATGAATGTAGAGAAAGAGTTGAGATCGCTGAAAGGTCACACTAGGACCTCAAATTTAACTAAGAAGGAAATGGAGGCGATTCGTGAATTGCAAGAGATGAAGGAAATTTACGATAAGGCCAGCAGATAAGGGAGGAGCAGTAGTGATTTTGGACACAGAAGCCTATAGGGCAGGATGTCTAAGACAGCTCAAAGATGAGACAACTTACCAGAAACTTAGGGGTGACCCTACAGAAGAATACCATAGGAAATTGGTGTTGTTGTGTGAGAAGGGGGTGAAGGAGGGATTCTTACTGAGCCATGTAGCTAGGTTTATTACTGAGACTCAGAAAATAATTCCTGTGTCCTACTGCCTCCCAAAGGTCCACAAAGATCTTAATTCCCCTCCAGGGAATTAATATGTTTTTATGTTTTTTTATATATATTTGTATATTTTTTTATATGTTTTATATACATTCGTATATGAAGATTGTGATTGACAGTCATATATTGATATTGATTTTAGTTTGATGATTATTTGACCCAAGCATTGAAGTGTCTATAGAAATATGTAAAGCGCAATTGAAGTCTTTTCCTAAGTCTATTCCTATTAGGTTAGAATGTGCATCATAATGAGAACAGTATTCCGGATCGAGCTTTCCATGGTTTCAATTAGCCCAGTCCCACCCACACTTTGCCTTTGGAGAGGTATAAAAGGTTACTAAGTGCTCACTGTTACCACCACTGAGGAAGGGGTGTATACCCTGAAACGCGTGTGGTTCTGTTGGGACAGTGAGCTTTTTTCCCACTTGCTAGGATCTGGCCACGGGATTCGTCTGTGTCTGCGATTATTGCTCCTTTATGGACTATCTAAGTCACCTTGTACTGTGCTTAATCCTCTAAGTGGGGTCACTGGAATACAAAATCCAGGATCGCAGGGAGCGTCTGACATCATACCGCTGTGAAGCCGAGGAGTCACGTGAGACGTCACGTTGGAGACTCCATACCACACAATGTGAATAGAACATGAAGCTCACTAACTTGTTATAATATACCAGGGATCAGCAACCTCTAGACTCCATACCGCTTTGGGTAAGAACGACAGGAGAATCGAGCTGAGTATCCAGCGTGTGACGGAGTGTGGTAAGGTATATCCTCCACTACTACTACCACCTGGTTATGCTGCTGGGGAAGTGGGACATATCCTAGCTGGTTGGGACATTATAGAGTGCTGATACAGCATTGCCGACAAGAGGTTGAAACTGTTTCTCTTTCCATCTGGCTCTATTGAAGCCCACCGCTGGGCTACAGACAAGGACTGACATCCACATATTACCGTCATCCCTTGCAATTATCTGTTATTAGAGGTTATATTGGGACTACATTCATCCAATGTCCAGATTTATCTGAGACACCGTTTTATTGCATATATGATTTTATTGTTGACATTGTATTAACTGGTCCACCATATTAAATATTTGATATATTTGTATAGCGCTGTTTGTCATTTCCCGAATTTGGAGTGCCCCTCATCATCTTTGTTATTTCTATTTTTCTCTCATACGGTCTGGGTGGACCGGGAGGTGAGCACCCAGATCCATTTGTTCTGTAGGAGCAGCCGCTTTTTTCCATTTTAAATAAATAAATTAAGTTATTACATATTATATATAAATTTGATACTGTAAGTTAGTGTAAAGTATTTGTCATCTTAATATGACAATGTGCTTATATCATTACTCATATGAGCTGATCAACTATGCACTGTCTGCTGTTCAGTTGTATCTACCCACTTGCTATCATTTTCCTTCACACATCATGATCCATATTCCATTACAAGCCTACACTTGCTAACACACACACTGACAAATAAGCAACAACAAAAAATTAAGAAAAACAAAGAAATGGCATTATATAAAAGTACTATAATGAAAAAAAAATTTAGCTTTAGTGCACAAGCACACAATGTGAATAGAACATGAAGCTCACTAACTTGTTATAATATACCAGGGATCAGCAACCTCTAGCACTCTAGCTGTTCTGAAACTCCCAGAATCCTCCCTTAATTTCTTTAGGAGTTACAAGAGCTGAGAAGGGTTGCTGAACCCTGTATTATAGAAAAATATTTTTGACACCAGCTGCACCAGGATGGTCACTGTGATTTGTTGTCATTACTATAATGTATTTTTTGCTGTGCCAATGTGTTAAGCCAGTTAAAATAATGGTGGCTACATCTGTACATTATTATTATTATTATTATTATTATTATTATTATTATTATTATTATTAGAAATAGAGAAAACAAATCTCTACTCTATGTCTTCATATGAAGACATACATGGGCACAGTATAAAACCTATGTCTATCTATGTCAGATGTAAGATTTATTATAGCTTCATATAAAACTAAGCTATAATATGGCCATACAATGTAAATCAGACTGGGACCCTGACAACTTCCTCCACAGCCTCCACACACCTCTCCACACACCTGAAAATAGGAGGATCATCCACCTGAAGCTTCGTGGTGCTCTACGTCTAAAGTCTAATAATAATTATATGAAGCAGAAGAAAAATGTGGCACTCACACTCCTTAAAAAACACACCCATTCTTAAAAATAAGTACATGAGAAGTGGATGTAACAGGGGACTACCATTTTGTGCACATAGCACTTCTTATGGCCTGCATATGTAACACAAACACATCCCTATATACACATTATCAGGGTGCATATAATATAAAGGTATATCCACACATAATTAAGAAGATACATAAAATCAATGCTAACATACTGCAGTTTTCACACTGGCTACTAAGCCTAATAGTAGGTTCCATGTCTTGGTTTGGATTGGGAAAGGATGCAAATTAACTCTTAACAAGCTCTGCCTCTAATGTCACCAGATTTAAGGCAGCTATCCTATAAGTCAATTTTCGGCTCTTAAAATAAGCCTTGAGACATGACTTGGATATTAAATAAGCCAGCACCTTATCTGCACACAGCTGTTTCGGGGGTGATTGCCCCTATTGTTCCATGTCTTTTCATCAACATCACCACAGACAGGATTAGAATGACATATCACCTAAATATAGATAATACAGGATCCACCATTCATAGTAGGTGATAGTCAAAAATGATCTATGCCTTGCTTGAAAACTACCCCTGCACACAGAGCATGCCTACAAATCAAAGAGTCCCCTCCAGACTATTGTGTCTATGGCCGATAGTGGCTGCTGGAAAGCATCTCTCTAAATGCTCTTAATAAGATGGCTGCCGGCATAGTCATGTCCAAGAAATACAATAGAATAAAATATCTACAATAATAAAACAAAATAGATTACTTTTTCCAGGAAAGTGATTTAAGTGACTAGGTATAGATCCGCCACCAGAGACCAGGGAGTGACAGGGAAGATGTCTTATATGTTTATATATAAGTTGTACTATTCTGCCTTACCTAGCTCTCCAGCAGTACAACAGGTCAGTCATTGATTCTGTAGTATTCTAAATATAATGAGATGACTCTCAAGACTCTGTCCCAGTCTGAACTGTGAAGTTGACAAGTGAGCTGTGATTGTCCTAATGACAAGGGAATTTTTAGGTGGAACACATGTGAACAAAGCACAGTTAAGTATACTTAGTGAAAAGGAAGATGGCAAAAATCATGTAAAACACTTTGGTCTTTATTCCCATTCAGATATGAGTACAACAGCTATGTGTAAACATTTGTATAGTGTGTTCATTCTAAAAGAAAAGAAAATGAATTTTAATGAGTTGTGAAACATCTATTTGTGGTTGGCTATGACATTATTATTTAAATTGGTAAATGACAAGGTTCCTGAAATTCTATAGCAACTTCCCTTCTTACTATAACTCTTCTGAGCGTTCAATAAGTTTTAAATTATACTTTTTTTTTTTTTTTTTTTTGTCTGGAGGCTGCAATATTTTACCCATGCACCTTATCCAACTGTGAGCCAGTAAACAGAGAAACATCTGTGTGAATACAAGGAAAACATGATTTATTCAGATCAATACCATCAATCAAGCAGGTATCTAATCTGAAATGTAAGCACATTTGGAGAAAATTAGATGTGGAGCAAAACATGATTATTTTTAGCAGCTGCATAAGAAATTATGTTTATGTTGTAATCAGTCATATGTTAAAACTTTAAGATTTGCAGTGTTCGGGCAGACTCTAGACCTTTATCTGAAATAACTTAGCAACATAATAGACAATGAAAACAGCTGGTTATTTATTTACTTGCTTCTTTATCTGGAAATTAAGTGATCTATTTTCCTAAGGCATGACTGGCATCAGTTTGTATGCATAACATAATGTATCATTGCAAGATTTATACTGTATGCAGATACTGTAGTTTAAAGCTATAAAGACTAAGCACTGTTATTGCAGCGATTGGAAATCCCACCGTAGTTTAGTTCCATTGGTTTTATATATATATATATATATATATATATATATAGTTCAGTTCAGTTTTTACAAAGGAAAATGAAGGAAAAGGACCTCAGTTAGGGAGGAAGACTAATGAATCATTTGATGCATGTGTCTTTACAGAGGAAGAGGTTCTAAGTCAGCTGTCTAAAATTAATACAAATAAGTCACAGGGGCCTGATGGGATGCACCCAAAGCTATTAAAAGAGCTTAGCGGTGAACTAGCAAAACCATTAACAGATTTATTTAACCAATCACTGGTAACAGGAGTCATCCCAGAAGATTGGAAATTAGCAAATGTTGTGCTCATTCACAAGAAAGGTAGTAGGGAGGAATCGGGCAACTATAGGCCAGTAAGCCTGACATCAATAGTGGAGAAAAGAATGGAAAGCATACTTAAGAAGAGGATTGTGTAACATCTAAAATCCTATGGATTGAAAGATGAAAAACAGCATGGGTTTACTTAGATCATGTGAAACTTATCTTATTTTTTTGATTGGGTGACTAAAATAATAGATGGCGGAGGTGCAGTAGACATCGCTTATCTAGACTTTAGTAAGGCTTTTACTGTCCCACATAGAATGCTTATCAATAAATTGCAGTCTTTGAGCTTGGACTCCCATATTGTTGAATGGATTAGGCAGAGGGTTGTAGTCAATAGAGTATATTCAGACCATGGTCTTGTTACCAGTGGGGTACCTCGGGGATCTGTTCTGGGACCCATATTGTTTAATATCTTTATCAGCAAAATTGCAGAAGGCCTCGATGGTAAGGTATGTCTTTTTGCTGATGACACAAAGATTTGTAACAGGGTTGATGTTCCTGGAGTGATACACCAAATGGAAAAGGATTTAGGAAAACTAGAGGAATGGTCAAAAATCTGGCAACTAAAATTTAATGTTGATAAGTGCAAGATAATGCACCTGGGGCGTAAAAACCCAAGAGCAGAATATAAAATCAGTGATACAGTCCTAACCTCAGTATCTCAGGAAAGGGATTTAGAGGTCATTATTTCAGAAGACTTAAAGGTAGGCAGACAATGTCATAGAGCAGCAGGAAATGCTAGCAGAATGCTTGGGTGTATAGGGAAAGGCATTAACAGTAGAAAGAGGGAGGTGCTCATGCCACTCTACAGAGCACTAGTGAGACCTCATTTGGAGTATTGTGCTCAGTATTGGAGACCATATCTCCAGAAGGATATTGATACTTTGGAGAGAGTTCAGAGAAGAGCTACTAAACTGGTACATGGATTGCAGGATAAAACTTACCAGGAAAGATTAAAGGACCTTAACATGTATAGCTTGGAAGAAAGACGAGACAGAGGGGATATGATAGAAACTTTTAAATACATAGAGGGAATCAACAAGGTAAAAGAGGAGAGAATATTTAAAAGAAGAAAAACTGCTACAAGAGGACATAGTTTTAAATTAGAGGGGCAAAGGTTTAAAAGTAATATCAGGAAGTATTACTTTACTGAGAGAGTAGTGGATGCATGGAATAGCCTTCCTGCAGAAGTGGTAGCTGCAAATACAGTGAAGGAATTTAAGCATGAATGGGATAGACATAAGGCCATCCTTCATATAAGATAGGGCCTGGGGCTATTCATAGTCTTCAGTATATTGAGCAGACTAGATGGGCCAAATGGTTCTTATCTGCCAACACATTCTATGTTTCTATGTTTATATATATATATATATATATATACATATATATATATATATATAAATAGTGTAAAAAACACAAAAATAATCATACTTACCTCCTCCATTTGCTCGTGATGGGCCGGCATAGCCATCTTGATTGAAGCTCTAGGGGGAAATCCTGTGCGTGGCGATGTCATCTCGGGCCTCGCAAGATTTTGTGTCAGATCTATAAGCAAGATGCCAGCGGCCGGCCCGTCGTGAGCAAATGGAGGTGGTAAGAATGCTTTAATTTTTTTCTGTTCATTTTACACAGTTTTTACTCTCATGTATGAACGCGGTCTCTGAGGGTACAATGATGGGGAGCAGCACTATCGCAACTCCCTGTCATTGCACCTACTACTTACAAAAAAATTAGCTTTGTGACAAAGCGAAGCAGCCAAATTTAATTTTGAAGAAATTTGCTTATCTCTAACATTTATCATTACGGGTGGTCACAACCTTATTTTTCTGATACAGAACTCAAATCAACATAGAGTTGAACAATAAAATGCTGGATATCGCAGTCACCATGGGGAGCTTACCACATTCTACTTGAACATTGGAGTTTCATGTATGGAAAAAACATATGCACTAAGCTCTTACTGGTGACTGCAAGCTGACAAGATCTTAAAATTCAACAATTTAAGAGTTAAAATGATAAAATTCCTACAGCCATCAACATGGGGAGCTTACTGCATTCTGTATATATGGTACATTGAGCTCCATAATAAAACAGCATGCAATAGGTTCCCCCTAGTGGAGGCTGCAGGCATTCAAAGTTTAACCAGTTCAGATCTGCAGTATTTTGGTCCTCAGGTTAAGTCATCAATATGAGATTGACTGGAATTCGATCCCTGCTGATCAGCTGTTTGAGGAAGCCGTGGTGCTCACCAGAGCCCTGCAGCCTCCTCACAACTCAGAAAGCACATTGTCCTCCATTTGATACAGACTATGCATGGTATCACAGTTCAGCACCATTTTTTTTTTTTATGAGACTGAATTGCACCTATGCCAAATGCCTTAGTAAGCCTCCCCTTTTAAGTAATTATTATAAGTAAATATTTTAATTATTTTATCTAGCAATTATATATAATAACACTAAAATTTATTTTATATTTTTATCCACAAAAATATTACATTTATTTTAACATATTAAATGCAAAAGCTGAAACAAAAACTGGGGTGGAGGAAGGGCAGTTTTTAAGAGCACCCCTGTGCATTTTTTTTTTCCTTTATTTTACTTTTACTTTGTCTCAAAAAAGGTCAGAATTACAACCAAGGGACTATTATTTAAAAAAATAATTAGGACCTAATTTCCCACACAATTACAGAGAAATCAGCATATTTGAGTGAATTGTTAGTCCTTTGATTAAGTGATTAGTAATCACTTGACCTCCAGTACTGCTGCTTCTATTCTATACATAAAACTCCTTGAACAATGTGTATAGTGGACAAAGCAGCTTCTGTCTCCTTTCCTGAATGCTTAAGAATCTACAACTGAGCACTAGATATTCAACTGTCCAGTCAAACACTGTAAAACATTTAAAGTTTTTTTCAGTGTGTTTAATACTGATGACCTATCCTTAGGATAGGTCATCAGTATCTGATTGGTGGGGGTCCAGCACCCGGACCCCTCCAATCAGCTGTTTGAAGAGGCCGTCAACCTCTGGTGACCATGATAGCCTTCTCCCAGCGTACTAAGCTCAGCTCCATCCTTTGGATAGTGGCTGTGCTTGGTATTGCAGCTTGGCCCTATTCACTTAAATGTGACTAAGCTGTGCCTAGGCCATGTGAACGATGAATGTGACGCCACTGGTCTAGGAGTGCCGCGTTCTCTTCAAACAATGGCAGGGTGCCAGGAGTCAGACCATCATCAATCTTATACTGATCAACTAGCCTGAGGAAAAGTCATAATATCTAACATTTGGACAACCTATATAATAATTTAACTTCATGACAATTTGGTGCCTTGCATCAGAAAAACAGCGCATGAATCATTATAACATTTATCAAGAAGATATTCAGCCCAGGATTATGAACATATTAGGATTTTTAAAAAAACGGTGGTAATGATTAATATGAATTTAAATGATTTTTGTGTGTGTTGGGAAAGAGATTGTTATTCTTTGAAAAAGAGTCATACTTTTACATATCCATCAATGGCAGCCATTACTGTGTCTATGGAGTTTGTCACTCTGATTTAACCAGATTCTGAAAGACAAATCTAGTTTGTTATAGAGTGGAATTTCGGGTTAGTAAGAAGACTATATTCGCCCTGGGCACTGAAATGGCTAGAACCAGTGGTTGCCACCCACTTTCAGTTTTTTTGTAAACGAGGCAAACTTAATTAAGATAGGTTGTATTCCAGGTATATTGTTTTATTATCTATTTTCTTCCCATCTTTAGATTTCAGCGCATTGCTTGCAAGTACTAACCCCTAGTGAATATATTAGGTTTCTCAGCCTTTTTCTGTGTCAGTTAAAGAAATGATAAGGTCAACAAAAATTATTTCTATTTACGTTGTGGGCATGCCAACATATAAGTCATGTCCAACCTCCGTGTAACATACAAAATAACCTTTGTAACACTCCAATCCAGCTTCAATGTATGGAAGCTACATTTTTCTTCAAATGTCAAAAATGATACACATCGTAAGAGAAGGTAAGATTAAGTTGAAGGCGCAATTATAATGTCACCATTGTTATGCATCATGGCAGTTAGTGTATGGCTACAGTAAAATCTCTGATTGGCTAAGTTCAGTGAGTTCTACGGGAATGAATTGATGATGCCATCAGATTATATCTAGGCTAATGCATAACTTAATCTAAAAACACTTCTGAGCTAAGAGAGGCATATTCTAAAATGTCATTACTTATCTAAGCCATGACGTTTGTCAGCCGAGAAAAGATTAACGCTTATCTAGCCATTGACTTTCATTACATTTAGATTCAGACCCTTAGGTAACTCAATGCCTTCTTGGCATCTGAAAACGTATAAATGTGTTTAGTGCATTTTATGAGCGTGCATGGGGTTTAATTAATTTAAGTCCCTTTGGCTTATTCTGTTATAAATAATTTTTTCATAACTTCAGCTTACAAATGTTCTACATTGACTTTATCTTCTTCTATATTGTGCTTGCAACTTGGCAGCTCTAAATTGTTTACAGTCGGAAGAAAATTAATAGTGCAATATAAGCTTTCAGCGGACTCCTCGAGAAATTGTTCTTTTGCATGATGAAGATATGCAACAAAATTTGCAAATGGCTACTTATAACGATAGATCACTGCAGGTTCCATCTGCCAGCTTTTTCAAATTTAATAGCTTCTGCATTCACTAACCACAAGATAAATATAAGCAAGAAGCAAAAAACACTTATTCATAATTCTGTTTTACCCTACATATGCTTTATGAGGTGCCATATTTTAATATAGTATAGATAAGTACTGCTGGCTGCTGGCCTTAGACCAACTCATTCATTGCTATGCTAATCCACCAATCATTGACAGATTTAGCTGAAAGTTAGTGCAGCTCCTTATGTGTCGTTGAACAAACAGTATGGATCACTATTACATTTTTAAGGTTGCAATGGTCCCCCATTCTTGCAGGGCCCAGCTGTACCAATATACCATAAAATCTGTTTAGCGTTAGGTTTTGTTCACACTAGCATCAAGGCTTCTAATTATAAAGGAGCAATGACAGATTTGGCGACCCATTTTCTAAAGGGGAATATAAAATGTTAATTTTAAAGAAGGGCTGTTGTGATTTTTGTATTTTAATGCACTTCTAATTAAAAAAAATATGTGCAGACTATTTTAGCCATCAAAAGTACCATGCCAGACTTGCTTTCATGGATTCTAACTCACACTGAAAAAAACAATATTGTATGGTTGCATGTAGTGTTAGGAATGTATGGAATAAAAGTCAAATGAATACAATTTTATCTGAATTTCAGGGAAAATTTTATTTGCCGCAAGACGAATTTCTTTGAACTTCGTGCTAACGAATAAATTTTCCCTAAAATGGTGGTATAAGCAAAAAAATAAAATAAAATACATACTCACTTCATCCATTTGCATGAGAAGAAGCTGTCATGGCCATCTTGATTGAAGATACCGGATAAAATCTTGCGCGGGATGACAGATGACATATGATGAGATTTTGTACAGTGTCTTCAATAAAATTGGCTGTGACGGCCTCTATGCAAGCAAGTGGATAAGGTGAGCATTTTTTTTATTTGTACCCTGATAAACCCCTTAAATGCCTAAATGGTAGCCCCAGATGCCGCGATCAGTGATGAATGTGGCATCTGGGAGGTTCAATGCCAGGGGATCATCATTCCATATCATTGTGCCTGCTACATATAAAGAAATGCATTTCATGACAAAGTAACTTATCACCAATCAAATTTCTTTGTGAATTCGGCGAATCAGCCAAAGCAAATTTTTCATAAATACACTCATCCCTAGTTACATGCTATACAATCATCAACGGTTCACAATTTTTTTTTCTTGTGGTGGGCTTGTTGATTTTAATCATTATATTGTAAAAAGCCAGACCACCACAATCGCCAATTCCAGGCCTTTATGGCCTATGATGTCAGCTAGCATTAAAGTAAACTCAGTTTTTGTCAACTTTTTCCATTGAGCAATTTAAATAAAATAATTTTGAAATAATTAGGTCCCTGTCTACCATGAGCAATAACTTTTTTATTTTTTAATTTACATAGCTCTATGGGGACTCATTTTTTTGCGGGACATGTACTTTTTAATGGCACATTTATTGTTGCAATATATTTGAAAATTTCAAATGGTGTTGAATTGGAAAAAAAGAACATGATTCCACCACAGTTTTATGTTTTTTTTTTTATGGTATCTCCTGTGCATAAAAAATAACCTTCGCTCTTCATTCTTTGAGTCAGTAAAATTATAATAAGACCACATTTATATAGTTTTTTTGTATAAAAAACAAACTTTGAAAAAAAATTTATTTTCTTTTTATCACTATATTCTGACCCCCATAACTTTTTTTTATAGTTATATAGTTTTCTGTGATACAATTTTGAAGTGTGTATCACCTTTTATTAAAAAAATTTAAATCGCATATCGGCCATCTAGATTTTTTTTTCCCCATTACCGAATGGCAACAATATTTTTATATTTTATTAGCACTTTTGTTTTCAGATGTGCCAATTATTCTAGGGAAAACACAGGTGATTTAAACTTTTCCATTTTTTTAATTTTTGTATATTTTTAAAAACTTTTATATTTAACTTTTTTTAAGTCACCCTAGCTGACATAACATGCAATCTTTAGATTTCCACTTGTATTATGTAATGCATTAATCCTTTACAGAATATAGGATTCAGTATAGTCCAATGTAGTGCTGGCACCTGCATGCCAGCTTTAAATTTAGTAGTAATCAGTCTGGAAGCCTTGTACAGGCTCAGCTTATTACTACTGATCATTTTCCTCGATCATAGCAAGAGGAAGGCATCCTGGGCTGGGAAGCTGCAACTTCCAGTTATAGCACTCTCATCTGTATTTGAAGGGTTAAATTTCTGCAATCAACATTATTGCTGATCACAGACATTAACACTGGGCAGTTGTCACGGTCACAAGCAGGCACCATCTTTAAAGACTGGACTTCCACCATACATACAGTACAGACCAAAAGTTTGGACACACCTTCTCATTCAAAGAGTTTTCTTTATTTTCATGACTATGAAAATTGTAGATTCACACTGAAGGCATCAAAACTATGAATTAACACATGTGGAATTATATACATAACAAACAAGTGTGAAACAACTGAAAATATGTCATATTCTAGGTTCTTCAAAGTAGCGACCTTTTGCTTTGATTACTGCTTTGCACACTCTTGGCATTCTCTTGATGAGCTTCAAGAGGTAGTCCCCTGAAATGGTTTTCACTTCACAGGTGTGCCCTGTCAGGTTTAATAAGTGGGATTTCTTGCCTTATAAATGGGGTTGGGACCATCAGTTGCTTTGAGGAGAAGTCAGGTGGATACACAGCTGATAGTCCTACTGAATAAACTGTTAGAATTTGTATTATGGCAAGAAAAAAGCAGCTAAGTAAAGAAAAACAAGTGGCCATCATTACTTTAAGAAATGAAGGTCAGTCAGTCAGCCAAAAAATTGGGAAAACTTTGAAATTAAGGGCTATTTGACCATGAAGGAGAGTGATGGGGTGCTGCGCCAGATGACCTGGCCTCCACAGTCACCGGACCTGAACCCAATCGAGATGGTTTGGGGTGAGCTGGACCGCAGAGTGAAGGCAAAAGGGCCAACAAATGCTAAGCATCTCTGGGAACTCCTTCAAGACTGTTGGAAGACCATTTCAGGTGACTACCTCTTGAAGCTCATCAAGAGAATGCCAAGAGTGTGCAAAGCAGTAATCAAAGCAAAAGGTGGCTACTTTGAAGAACCTAGAATATGACAGATTTTCAGTTGTTTCACACTTGTTTGTTATGTATATAATTCCACATGTGTTAATTCATAGTTTTGATGCCTTCATAGTCATGAAAATAAAGAAAACTCTTTGAATGAGAAGGTGTGTCCAAATTTTTGGTCTGTACTGTATATGAGGGAGGTCCAGAAAGGGTTAATGATATGTTTAACATAAAAACTTTCATTTTATGATGACTCTTTTATTCTTGGACAAAACATCAATCTGATTTTTTAGATAAGTACCCTAATGTATTATCTGAACATTAAAGGTGCCAGTTAATAACTGTGTCTGGGTTCCCCATTTGCAGAGTGGTCACAAGTGGTGGAGCAAGCAGTTAGGGAACGGAGATAACACCAAAAATAGACAAGAGTAATGTCTGGTCAAAGTGTTATCCAATCTGTCTCGAGTCAGTTCAGGATCAGATTAGAAGGTATTACAAGTGACAAACAAAGGGTCAGTAAGTTGATGGTCAGAATTAATGCAAACAAGACAAGGATAATTCAGGAGGATAAATGAAAAACATGGATCAAAGATACAGACATTTTAATTCAAAGGACACTTTAAAAGAATAAAGAATCAACATAATGAAGAAAGAGCAATGTAATTGTTACTCACCTGTCCCGATTCTAGTGGCTCACAGTGCCTCTCTCGCCTTTTCGTGCCAACTCTCCCCCATGACAATCCAGGGCACGTTGGCGACACCATTTTAACTCAGGTTAGGCATTCATACACTGCCTGACAATTCAGGTAGTGTTTGGCATTTCCACATGTCAGTTTAGTTTGTTCATCCTTAATATAAAGCTCTGCTATCACCAGCTCTGTGGTTTCCACAGTCAGCTACACAAATGGCTCTTCTGCCTCTGCAACATCTCTACAGTCCTGCTACATGATCAGCTCTGTTTCTCCACATTTGCTACTCCTGCTCCCAAACCTATATAAACTTGCTCCTCCAGACAAGAGGCTTAGTAAATCCACCTCACCAGGAGAGGACACAACAATGGTGAATAAACCCATCACTAAGTTGCATTTCTGAAATTATATGAAGAGTTTCTTTTGATGATTGCAGTGACATTTTATGGAGGACATAATTAATAGTGACACCTATAAATAATTTACAGAATGTATGTTTGTTCTGTAGGAAAAAAATAGCATTTCTAGTTCATATCCAATATGGCACAGGAAAAAAAAAAAATCTTAAGCAGGAATGCAGTAAGCCCAAGAACTTGCCTAATTAATGCAAACTTTGTTCCCAAGTACAAATGAAATCCAAATTTATTATAATTCAAATCATGTCAAAAATTAATTTGGCTTAATTTAATTTCTCTTGGTACAAAAGATAAACATGGAGTGCTAGATTAACTTTTTAAAACATAATTGTGTTAACTAATTAATAGCATCACAAAGCCTTGGCAAGGCCAAATTAGATGTATTTCAATGAAAGACAAAGGTCTCGGATGACATCCAAGGTGATACTAAAACAGTGGCATATCAATAGGGATGTTAAAATATCTTATCTTTTCCCCAATTGAACCTTTTTGTTTTGTTTCTTAGGTTGCATAATTTATATTTGTTTATGATTTTTTCCTAAAGATCAAAAACTGTAGTAAAATGTCATGAGGCTATTAAGCACTCTTTCAAAGTCTAGGCTAAGTTCTTAAACAGAGTGTTTGACAGTTGTTCTCACTTTATTTTTCCAAAACACAGAGTGTAGTGATGAACGAATAGAGTTAGTCCCACTTTGTACTAACCCGGCTTCTTGAGTTCACAATTTTTATGCATGCCCCGCTATTGACAGTAAGGGTGCATGCGTGAAACTGATTAAGTCTTGTGATAATGGAGGCCATTAGTGTTAATCGAGCACCAAAGTGCTCGGTTGCTTGAGTAGAACACCTCAGAATGCTCGGGTGCTCTACCGAGCACCCGAGCACAATGGAATCCTCAGTGTCAACAAGCCTAAATGGCAATATTTCCAGGGCCAGGAATTTGGAAATGTGCACATTTAGTGCTATGGCCTATGGGTGGGTGGCTGGGTATTTGTGTTTTTGTTCAAAGGCCTGGGGTATGGACAACTGTACGCAGCACTGGGACACAGAAGTGCATGTGCTAGCTGATGGTGCTTGCGAAGGTCCAGGTGCAGGAAGGGAGGCATCCAGGCCTGCATCTTGGACAGGGGATTGGCCAGCATGTAACACAGGGAAAGAGGAGGCAGTGGTGTGACCCACAGACACAGATTGTGGACCCAGGCTTTCAGCCCACCTATTAGAATGCTTTGATGCCATGTGGCGGATTATGCTGGTGGTGCTAGTGTTCACACCTCTGCTCATTTTGGTGCGGCACAGGTTGCAAATGACAATTCTTTTATCGTCCGCACTTTCCTAAAAAAAAGTACTAGATTGCGGAACACCTACCCCTTGGTAAGAGAGATTGCCGCAAGGAGGTGTTCCGGGGAACAGTTGTGGGCCTGTTTGGTGTGACCCGCCTTCTCCCTTTTCCCACCCCACTGCCTCTTCAAGCCTGTTGCGGTGCGAGGATCCCTCCCCCTCTCTACTGCTGCCCTTACTCGGCTTGCCACCTGGGTCAGTGATTTCATCATCCACCACCTTCTTTTCCACTTCCTCACTCTGGTCATCCTCCTGACTTATTAACCTAACAAGAACCTCTATTATTGACAACTGTGTCTCATCCTCATCATCAACCTCTTGAGACACTAATTGCTATTGACTTATTGGCAACTGTGTCTCATCATCCACCTCGTGAAACACTAAATGCTGTTACCCACCGTCATCTTATTGGGACTGTGGATGCTCAAAAGTTTGGGCATTAGTGCACACGATCTCCTCATGTCCCTTTTCAAGCGGACTTGGCGAGAGGCCCAAATCAAGGAATGGCGATGAAAAGAGCTCCTCGGAATATTCGAGTGTGGTATCACTTGTTTGGCAAGACTCTCCATGGTGGGAGGAAGGAGGATTAGGGTGAGGATTCTGTTGACCAGTCTCTTGGCTACTGAGACTGGACTTTGTGGAAGACGGGGTGGAACTTAACTGACTGGAAGCATTATCTGCTGCAATCAAACGGACCACCTGGTCACACTAGTGAGACTTTGAGAGTGGTGTCCTGCGTCGCCCTGCAAACTGGGACATGAAGCTAGGTATCGAGAATGAGTGTGTTTCTTGTGCTTTGGCAGCAGGCACAGTTTCACCCCGCCCAGTGCCACGCCCTCTGCATGCACCATCAGCAACATGGCCACTTCCCCGTCCCTTACTGCTCACCTTCTGCATATTAAATAGTATATATGCTTGCAAGTATGTCACACGTACGGTAGCGCAGGTTTTGTAAGTGCATGTGCAAATAAGTTAGACTGAATGTCACTGATATTTAGGATGTGCAAACGTTATATAGGAGATGTAGCGCAGATAATGTCGCTGCCACCAGCAGCAAAAAAATTTGACTGAATGTCACTGATATTTCGGATGCGCAAACATTATACAGGAGATGTAGAGCAGGTAATGTTGTTGTCACCAGCGGCTAATAAAAAATTACAGGGAATATCACTGATATTTATGATGCGCAAACTTTATACAGGAGATGTAGCGCAGGTAATGTAACTGTCTGCAGCGGACACCGTCTACATAAAAAGTACACTGGATTCCACATATAGTTTTAGTATGCGCACACGTTATACAGGAGATGTAGTGCAGGCAATGTCACTGTCCGCAGCGTCTATGGAAAAAGTACACTGGATGTCACAGAAATTTTTAGGATGTGCAAATGTTATACAGGAGATGTAGCGCAGGTTTTGTCACTGTCTGCAGCATCTACGGAAAAAGTACACTGGTTGTCTCAGATATTTTTAGGCTGTGCACATGTTACACATATTATACATGTCACTGTCTGCAGCGGCCAAACAATTGCAAGCTATTTACAAATATATATAGCTGCCAGATACAACAATAGTTCTTAAAAGGACTTTTGGGTCTCTAACGCCAACCCTGCCTAACCAAAAAATAAAATTCAGTTCCCTACACTATCTGTCCCTTCTACAGCACAGCTCTCCCTGACTAAGACTGGCCGAACCACGTGTCATCGGGTGCTTTATAGCACCTGATGACACGTTTCGGCCAGCCAATCACTGTAATGCCAGTAACCAACATGGCTACGGCATTACAGCGAGTGACAGTACTCACCCGCACATTTATTGGCAGTGTAGCAGCCAACAAACGTGCGTGGAGGTGTTCGGCCGAGCATGCTCGATCATCACTAGAGGCGATCTTAATGTAGTCTCAGCAGAGCCCATACAATATAATAAATGTATGATATGGTATAGTACGGCAATCAGGAACTCAGTTGCTGGTCTAAACATATCAGGTTTATCTGCTTTGGTTTAATTCGCTCATTACTAACATAGTGAATTAAAAATGGGACAACATTTATTCACAAATTAACTAAAGCCACTGCTAGGTTAGTGTCAGTTCCTGAGCCAAGACCAGAAGGAAAGAGTTTCTCTTTAATATTCTTTTCATTCTCTTCCAACCCACTTCTGGCTTTGGCTAAAAAAATATCTCTTTGGGCCTACTTCTTTTCTGGCTCAACAGACTGAACCAAAACTAGAACATATGAATCTAGCCCTAGTGGAGTGATACATGATAATTGCATACCAAAACAACAAAACTATATTACAATATGAACACATAACTTTAGGGATGTATATAGAGCATAAAGTCATTCCACACAATAATAATGGTTTGAGGGACCATGGTATAGGTTCATAACCTTAAAAGTAAACACCTGATCAAAAAGGGGTTGATCGGGATTAAAAAGCATGGCTGTTTTATTGGACTATTAGGCCAGACACGCACGAGAGAGTTTAAAGCGGTATTCTAAATATTCGCAAATTCTCAAAGTGCCAATATTCGAGATAAAAATTTGCGATACTCACAGCGTGTGTCAGTGTGAGGTCTTGTTCTGAACTCTGATCCTCTTAAAGGATCACATAGCATTATGATGATTTAGAATACTATGTAAACCTAAGGGTCCTGGAATCTTCTGAATTACACTGACATAATGCTGTCAGATTCAAAGACTCTCAGGGTCACACAGCATTATAAATCTTTATAATGCAGTGCAATCCTGTCAATGGATCGTAGGTCAGAACGGGACTTCACAGTGTTTATTGCATTGAACTTGCTCGTTTGAGTCTGGCCTTAAAGTGGCTCTGTCACCCGTATCAACCCTACCCCCTAAAATAAATGTTTTCATTATGTAAATTAACTATTCGAGCACTAGAAGGCAAGCTTATGCGATTTATGCACTGCTCCAGTGATGCCTTAGGTGCTCTATAACGATGCCCCTCTGCTATTCATCATGCCACACTGCCTTTAGATTCACAGAGCTACACTGCACTTATGTCCAGAATGGCACCTGCGCATATATTTGGTTTGTATAACTTTTTGATTATTTTTTATTCAATTTTTAGTAATTCGTGTTGATCGAACATTGCGGTGTTCGGCTGAATATTGTGTGTGCTCGAGTCAGTGTATTTAAATCTAATTTAGCCTCTATTTCTGAAAAGTTTCTGGCGGGAATCGAACTCACAACCTTCTACATTGCCACTGCACTATAGAGCTACATGGCCAGTTACTAAAAAAAATTATACTTCTGCTGTATAGGAATACTAACTAGTAGTAAGTATTACTATATAGCAGAAGTCTTAGATATATATTTTTTTCCATAACTGGCCATGTAGTTCTATAGTGTAGTGGTTAAGGTTCTTGGCTGTAATGTAGAAGGTTGTGATCTCAAATACCAACAGAAACAGTACAGAAATAGAGGCTAAATTAAAAATGTAATTTATATATTTTATATTTTTTGTAGTAATTGTTAAAAAATGTGTAATTACTAAATATATATATATATATATATATATATATATATATATATTCATAATTCAGATATATATGAATGCATAATATTTGGGAAACTACTACTGATATTTTTGCCATAATATATTCACATATATTATAATATATTATATATTCTAAATATATAATAATATATGTAAATATATTATGGCTAAAAACATATATATATATATATATATAAATTAAATTTAGCCTCTATTTCTGACGGGATTCGATCTCACAACCTTCTACATTATAGCCCAGAATTTTAACCTCTACACTATAGAGCTGCATGGCCAGTTCCTTAAAAAATAAAAATATGAGACTTCTGCTATATAGGAATGCTTACTACTAATAATAATACTTACTACTAATAATAATACTTACTACTACTTGAAGCTACTTAACCAACTTCACCTGCACCTACTGTGTCCTTCTCCCATACCATGTAGATTGTAAGCCCTCACGGGCAGGGCCCTATCTCCTTCT
This sequence comes from Bufo bufo, assembly GCF_905171765.1. NCBI lineage: Eukaryota > Metazoa > Chordata > Amphibia > Anura > Bufonidae > Bufo > Bufo bufo. Next base: position 228,348,481 of record NC_053394.1, on the reverse strand, counting down.
GTACCAGTTTGTAACTCGTCTTGTTTATGATTAGTGCAATTGTCTGCATTATGTATGTATACCTCTTCTCATATGTACAGCGCTGTGGAATGAATGGCGCTTTAATAATAAATAATAATAATAATAATAAGTATTCCTATACAACAGGCACCCGACAGCTATTTTGCTTTCTTCATTCGGGAGCGGGCGCCATCTTTAAAGACCCAACATAAGGCGAACATGTATGGCGGATGTCGGG